>NC_135655.1:5420129-5652629 GCF_964188315.1 Podarcis muralis
GGAGCCAGCGCTGTCCGCAGACACTTCCGGGTCACATGGCCAGCGTGACAAGCTGCATCTGGCGAGCCAGCGCAGCACACGGAACGCCGTTTACCTTCCCGCTGGTAAGCGGTCCCTATTTATCTATTTGCACCCAAAGGTGCTTTCGAACTGCTAGGTTGGCAGGCGCTTGGGACCGAACGACGGGAGCGCACCCCGCCGCGGGGATTCGAACCGTCGACCTTTCGATCGGCAAGTCCTAGGCGCTGAGGCTTTAACCCACAGCGCCACCCGCGTCCCCTTTCATGAGGTTAAGAGGAGGTGCAAATTGCAATGCAATTTCTACCCTGTAACTTATTTAGAAAATAGGTAAAGGTAAAGGTACCCCTGCCCGTACGGGCCAGTTGTGTCCGACTCTAGGGTTGTGCGCCCATCTCACTTAAGAGGCCAGGGGCCAGTGCTGTCCGGAGACACTTCTGGGTCACGTGGCCAGAGTGACGAAGCTGCTCTGGCGAGCCGGCACCAGCGCAGCACACGGAAACGCCGTTTACCTTCCCGCCATAAAGCGGTACCTATTTATCTACTTGCACTTGATGTGCTTTCGAACTGCTAGGTGGGCAGGAGCTGGGACCGAAAGACAGGAGCTCACCCCGCCGCGGGGACCATGTGATCGGCAAGCCCTAGGCGCTGAGGTTTTACCCACAGCGCCACCCGCGTTAGAAAATAGCAATGCCCAAATACATGACAAGACTCAGGGTTGTACCCAGCATTGATGTTCTGCTCGCATGACAGAGCTTCCTATTCTTCTGCCCCATGGCTGTCTTGCATATCGCCCAAAAAAAATCTGCTCCAGAGGGTCAGGAATGCATGGGGAAAAGAGAGGAATGGGAAGTCCCATTGCATGAGCCTTTGGCGATCCCTCGTATCCAGTAAGATTGTCTTCCATAAACACGGTTTTAACAGTGAGTTCGTAAGTGAATGTGGAGGCCAATTCTGGATCCGGTCAGGGGAAAAGGGAGGCAGACTATGTTTAGGGCACCTTTTCTAGCCGCTCCCCCTTTTCGGGGTGAGCAGAGTGGGTCCTGTGTAGGGCTGCTCAGTCATGGATACAGCTGCTGAGCTGCTCAACTGCCTCTTTCCTTGAGTCAGAGTGACTGAATCTGTATCCGCCGCCCATTTGCCGGTTCATGACCGCCCCCCATGTGCCGGTTCAAACCCCCCATGTGCCGCTTCCAGATTTCACTGCCCCCGTTGCAGTTTGCCAATTGCCATGGGACTTTTGGGGGTTTGGGTTTAGGGTGGGTTTCTGGAAGACGCCTGCGCGTGAATTTGTTTTATGTGCGTACACCAGGGCACGCTGACCAATGCACAGTCTTTGCAGTAAGGCTATATTCCGATGGCATGAGTATCACGGCGACTGGTAGATTCTTATCTGCCGCAGCCTTCATCCGTCTTCACAGCCGTTGTAACATACTGCTTGTTGTCATCCGCCTCTGTTTGCCTGGCATCAGAGACAATACATAAAGATCACATCCATTTAAATCACAACGCTTACCCTCAAAGAATCTTGGGAGTTTTAGTTTAAGGGTCCTGGGAACTGCAACTCTGTGAGGTTTGTGCAATTAGCATGGATTAAAGTGCTTGTTGTCTTTCTCCATGGAGTTTTCTTGGCAGGGATACTGGAGTGGCTTGCCGGTTCCTCCTCCAGGTGGATCACATTTGGTCAAAACTCTCCACTATGACCTGTTCATCTTGGGTGCCCTGCTCATCATAGTTCATAGCTTCTCTGAGTTATTCAAGCCCCTTCGCCACGGCAAGGCAGTGATCCATGAAGGGGCTTGTTTAGTGATGTATGGAAGTGAGAGCTGGACCATAAAGAAGGCTGATCACCAAAGAATTGATGCTTTTGAATTTTGGTGCTGGAGGAGACTCTTGAGAGTCCCACGGACTGCAAGAAGATCCAACCTATCCATTCTGAAGGAAATCAGCCCTGAGTGCTCACTGGAAGGACAGATCCTGAAGCTGAGGCTCCAAGACTTTGGCCACCTCATGAGAAGAGAAGACTCCCTGGAAAAGACCCTGATGTTGGGAAAGATGGAGAGCACAAGGAGAAGGGGACGACAGAGGACGAGATGGTGGGACAGTGTTCTCAAAGCTACCAAACTGCGGGAGGCAGTGGAGGACAGGAGTGCCTGGCGTGCTCTGGTCCAGGGGGTCACGAAGAGTCGGACACGACTAAACGACTAAACAACAACAACAAAAGTGCTTGTTGCAAGAAATCCACTTCTTTTTTTAAAAATGGACTTTTGTGGGTTGGAAGGAGATGGGGAAATGGAAATGGTGGATCAAAGGGGAGATGTTTAACACCCCGCAAAGCAGTTAGAAATGAATGCTCCTTGTGATCTAACGTAGTATAAGCCCTGCACAAGCTTTGTGCGAGCAAATCAGGGCGAATGCTCGACAAACAGTTCATCTGGAGGCCCTCTCAATGGGAGTCGCTCCTTCTTACACGGCTCTCTGAATTTTTCTGACTGCACCAAACAGCTACGTTTGAAATAGTTAACAATGCCACATTCCCTCAGACTGCGCTGAAATCCTTCTCCATGACGTTTCTTACATTCTGTGATATATAATGACCCTGTCACATGTTAAACATTCCCTTACATCAGTACAAGAGGCCACGCACCGGGGCTGTTTTTCATTTCGCGAACATCTGGGCTGATGTGATCAGTGCGCCGCGGCCCCTGGGTTCTTGGGCTGTTCTGTGTGTGTGTGTGTGTGTGTGTGTGTGTTTTATTAATACTTGTGAATTACATCTCTCCTGCCATGTGCACGATGCTTCAGTTTGGCAGGAAACTTGCTGATAACTTCCATTAAGTCAGGCACAATTATTTCCATATCCCAGAGGTTGTCTACTGATGGGGGGGGGGGCGTGCTGGCTATCTGTTTTAAGGGCGCAAGAGCAGCTCTACTGGCAGGGCAGGATCAGGCCGTTTTGCAGCCTGAAGCAAAGGATGCGATGGTGCTCCTCACCCTGATTCCATGTATTGCGCACAATACGGCATCTCCAAATCTGTTCCGTGCGCTGTGGGAGAAGTGGCATTTTCCACACCATGGACAGCAGAAATAATGCGCAGCACAGTAACTAATCAGTGGCTGTGTACACACCATACATTGAAAGCACACACACACATCAGGACACTGGCAACTGTAGTTTGTGGGTCCTGGGAATTGTAGTTCTGCTGTTTATTAAAACATTTACATTCCACCTGTCTTCCAAGGAACACAAAGTGGAACACACCATTTCTCCCCTCCCCATCATCTCCTACAATGACCCTGTGAGGTAGGCTAGGCTGAGACCCAGGCTGAGTGGAGACTTCAATCCTGCTCCCTTGAGTTCCAGCAGGACCGGACTTTGGTAATTTCTCATAATTCAGCGCCCTATGTGAGGCCAAATTCTTGTGCCCCCGGATGGAACTTCTCAACTACAGATCTTCTCGGTTTTGCTCCCCCTCAGCTTGGCACCTTGCATGGGGGGGGGGGGGGACCTGCCCGCACCACCCTAAATCTGGCCTTGCTCCCAGGGCATCACTCTAGCTACAAAAGCGCACACCCTGCCCACACAGCGAAAGCAGGGTGAGTATTTGGGTGTGTGCATTGGAAATCCTCTTTCCTGTTCAGCTGCCGGAAGACCCGAATGCAAACAAGCAATTGTGCTAATCTGCAAATTAGCTCCCGTCAACTGAGCACAGATCGGCAAACAAATGTCCAGAACTGAACCGCCGTCGGGAGACGGGCAGCGCCTTCAGTCCCCGTTACAAAGGGACAGGGGTCGGACAATATCCCAGGAATGTTAATGCTGACAAGTGCATCACAAAACGAAAACAACTTCGGCCTTCTTATTTGTTTATTGACTGGGTCCTCTTGGGTCTGCCAACTCCGCCGCCGTGGGGACCTGACAGGTTAGCCCCCAAACCGGGAAGACATTCCTTGCCCAGCTCCGAAGCCTGGGGTTCCTGGCCATCAAAGGGCCGGCGCGGCCTCTGCGATGGCAGGTGACATTCATGGACCTGACAGAGGTCCACGAGGCCGTAGGGGCCTCCATTGTCTGCAAGACCTTTTAGTCCGCCTGCAGACTGCTTGTCTTGGGATTTGCGAGAGCTAATTGCTCCCAAGCCCCACCAGCGGGCAAGTGTCATTAGCTCACTTGTTCCGAGGGCGACACGCCACTCGGAAGCAATTGGTTTTGTCAACGTGCTCCTCCTTGCCCCAGGAACCCAGCTGGGGAAGGAACAGGTCCACGTGAATGGCCTTGTGCACAAGTATTCATCTCATCATCATCACCATCATCATTTTTAGTTTGTATACCGTCTTTCGGGAAGAAATGGAGGCAGTGAGAGATTTTACTTTCTTGGGCTCCATGATCTCTACAGATGGTGACAGCAGTCACGAAATTAAAAGACACCTGCTTCTTGGGAGAAAAGCAATGACAAACCTAGACAGCTTCTTAAAAAGCAGAGACATCACCTTGCCAACAAAGGTCCGTCTAGTTAAAGCTATGGTTTTCCCAGTAGTGATGTATGGAAGTGAAAGCTGGACCATCAAGAAGGCTGATCGCTGAAGAATGGATGCTTTTGAATTATGGTGCTGGAGGAGACTCTGGAGAGTCCCATGGACTGCAAGAAGATCCAACCTCTCCATTCTGAAGGAAATCAGCCCTGAGTGCTCACTGGAAGGACAGATCTTGAAGCTGAGGCTCCAAGACTTTGGCCACTTTGGCCCTGGAAAAGACCCTGATGTTGGGAAAGATGGAGGGCACAAGGAGAAGGGGACAACAGAGGACGCAATGGTTGGACAGTGTTCTTGAAGCTACTAAAAATGAGTTTGACCAAACTGCGGGAGGCAGTGGAAGACAGGAGTGCCTGGCGTGCTCTGGTCCAGGGGGTCAAAAAGAGTCGGACACGACTAAATGACTAAACAACAACAACATACCGTCTTTCTATCTTGCAACACTCAAGGCAGTTTACAAGCCGAAGAAACAAAAAATGCAAATCTTATAACAATCTACTGCAATGCAAAAATGTGATGGTAAAACAAAACTTTAAAATAAGCAAGCTACATCAAAAAAGAAACCAGAGGCCTACTTCCTGGGAATAACAGATCTGGGTATTCCGCAAAAGAGGAAGCGTATCTTTTTATATGCGATGGCGGCAGCAAGAGTTCTGATCGCAGCAAAATGGAAGAGTAATGAAATCTCCTCTATACAAGATTGGCTGCAAAAGCTGACAGAATATGCCGAATTAGACAGTCTATCAGAAAAAAATAAAGAATGAATCAAAACAGGAATTTGTCTCAAAATGGGAGGTTTTCAAAGAATATTTGAAAAATAAATATAGTAGTTTAAATTCTGTTGCAGCATTCAAGGAACTTCAGTAATAGTTGCAAGGTAGATATAAGAAATTAGATATATTAAGGAAAAGTTTAATTATGATAAAAGTGTGTATTGGCAATAAGTAATATGGAATCGAAATATGGAATGGACAGGAGGTTGGGTCTTTAGTGTTAAGACCAATTTATGCTTTATTGTTTGTTAAGAAAATTATGTGTCTATTGTTATTCCTGTGTGTAATTTGGTATTTGTGTTTTTTTCTTTTTTCTTGCTGTATCAATAATAATAATAATAATAATAATAATAATAATAATAATAATAATAATAGTATAAAATAATAATGATAATATCAACATAAAAAAGTTATACAGAAATCCACTCAGCAGTTACAATAAATAATTTCTAAACTATAATCAATAAAACAATGGAAAGCCACAGTACATAAAATAATACAATACAAATTGAGAAGCAGAGACTAGAGGGTGGAGCAAGGCAGGTGAAAGGAGGCCTTGCCTGACAAAGGGAAAGAAAAAAAGAAAATATCTTTGTCAAATACACAAAATTATTTAAGGAGTAAAAAAACATAGTTTGGATATTCTATACACAAAATTCCTAGAAAGACTTTACCTTCATATTCCATCTTTTTTCTTTCTTTTTACCATCACACTCTTTCTGTTCCACTAACCTGGTTAATTCACTTCCCTCTGTCTCTTTGCAGTTTCCATATTTCTCTTACATTTAAGTATTTCATTTTCTTTCTTAAAAATAACTGAATACAGATTACTTAAATGGGTAAAAACCTTTAGAAGGTAAAAACACACTTAAAAGATTTTGGTGCGCCCATATATATCTAATTCAAAACATAAACAATAACAAGCCGTAAAATAAAAGTTCATTTTGTCGAAATGAAACGGAAGCGACAGTAAGATGGAAAATTATGTTTGTTTTGGCATACTCCCACTTTATTTGTATTTGAAAAATTTCTCCTGCTTTTTCTAACTGCAATGTCTGTGATCTTCAAAACCAATCTCACGTAACGCTTCTGCTTCTATACTTAGTCGAGATAAGGTATCCAGCCTGCCTTGTTGCATAGTTTTTTCTGTTGGGGTTGTTAATTGACTTCAACTGAGGAAAGGAACGCTTGGCTGAGCTATTGGTGAACACGAGTGTTGAAAATATACGAAAGCAAATGTCCACGTTTGGAAAGGCACACTCAGCCTTGACTTCTGCAATTATTTTATAAAGTTCAGCACGGCTGAATTTTGTTTTTACATTTTTCGTTACACTGAGGAGTGAAAATGCTGGTGAAATTAGTGTTCAATGGGTATTTTTCATGGTGCCGCTCTTCCCTTCATGCCCTAAAGTAAAGGTAAAGGGACCCCTGACCATTAGGTCCAGTCGTGACTGACTCTGGAGTTGCGGTGCTCATCTCGCTTCATTGGCCGAGGGAGCCGGCATACAGGTTCCAGGTCATGTGGCCAGCAGGACTAAGCCGCTTCTGGCAAACCAGAGCAGCGCATGGAAACACCGTTTACCTTCCCACCAGAGTGGTACCTATTTATCTACTTGCACTTTGATGTGCTTTTGAACTGCTAGGTTGGCAGGAGCTGGGACCGAGCAACGGGAGCTCACCCCGTCGTGGGGATTCGAACCGCCGACCTTCTGATCGGCAAGTCCTAGGCTCTGTGGTTTAACCCACAGCGCCACCCGCATCCCTTCATGCCCTAAGCACATGCTTATTTTGCTTAATGGTTATTCCAGTCCTATCCGGAATATCTTGATTTTTGAAAGCTGGTGTGGCTCAGCACACACAGCTAAAACACAGAATTCGTTCCCACAGGAAGCAATGACGGCCATTGAGGTGGATGGTTTTAGAAGAGGGTTAGATAAATTCAAAGAGACATCTATCAGTGCCGGACTAGATGAGCCACTGGCCTGGTTGAGCAATTCTCGTCTTCAAAGCTCGAGATGTATTTGGAACAGCAGGACACAAGATCAGCCCTGAATCCTGGCCCATCAAGACCAGAACTCTGCCGTCACAGTGACCAACCAGATGCCCAGATGGGAAACCCACAAGACGGACCTGAGTGCGAGAGCATTTTCCCCATTTGGGATGACCAGCAACTGGTATTCAGAGGAACCCCCAGCGTCCAGCCCGGATACTGAGGTCCAGCACCAAGGGCCTTCTGGCAGTTCCCTCACTGAGAGAAGCCAAGTTACAGGGAACCAGGCAGAGGGCCTTCTTGGTGGTGGCGCCCTCCCTGTGGAACGCCCTCCCAGCAGATGTCAAGGAAATAAACAACTATCTGACTTTTAGAAGACATCTGAAGGCAGCCCTGTTTAGGGAAGTTTTTAATGTTTGTTGTTTTATTGCTTTTTTATTATTAATATTCTGCTGGGAGCTGCCCAGAGTGGCTGGGGAAAGCCAGCCAGATAGGCGGGGTATAAATAAATAAATAAATACAGTGGTACCTTGGGTTACATACGCTTCAGGTTACAGACTCCGCTAACCCAGAAATAGTGCTTCAGGTTAAGAAATTTGCTTCAGGATGAGAACAGAAATTGTGCTCCTACAGCGCGGCAGCAGCAGGAGGCCCCATTAGCTAAAGTGGTGCTTCAGGTTAAGAACAGTTTCAGGTTAAGAACGGACCTCCGGAACGAATTAAGTACTTAACCTGAGGTACCACTGTATTACATTTATTATTATTATTATTATTAGTATTATTATTATTTGTCCAGTAGCACCTTAGAGACCAACTAAGTTTGTTCTAGGTGTAAGCTTTCGTGTGCATGCACACTTCTTCAGATACACTGAAACAGACCTCACCTGACTTTTATATATTGTGGGAAGGTGGGGTGGGGTGGGGTTTTTCTCAGAAGAATAGTAGGAGATGGGTGATTGACTCAATGGGTATGGTGAACCTGTTGACGACTAGATTCAGGTAGGTAGCCGTGTTAGTCTGCCATAGTCAAAACAAAATAGAAGCGTTCCTTCCAGTAGCACCTTAAAGACCAACTAAGTTAATTATTGGTATGAGCTTTCGTGTGCAAGGTATCTGAAGAAGTGTGCATTCACACAAAAGCTCATACCAATAACAAACTTAAAAAGGTAAAGGTACCCCTGCCCGTACGGGCCAGTCTTGACAGACTCTAGGGTTGTGCGCCCATCTCACTCTATAGTCCGGGAGCCAGCGCTGTCCGCAGACACTTCCGGGTCACGTGGCCAGCGTGACGAAGCTGCATCTGGCGAGCCAGAGCCGCACACGGAAACGCCGTTTACCTTCCCGCTAGTAAGCGGTCCCTATTTATCTACTTGCACCCGGGGGTGCTTTCAAACTGCTAGGTTGGCAGGCGCTGGGACCGAGCAACGGGAGCGCACCCCGCCACGGGGATTTGAA
Source organism: Podarcis muralis (assembly GCF_964188315.1). Lineage (NCBI taxonomy): Eukaryota > Metazoa > Chordata > Lepidosauria > Squamata > Lacertidae > Podarcis > Podarcis muralis. The sequence goes on from NC_135655.1 coordinate 5,428,896, forward strand.
CCGCCTACCTTTCGATCGGCAAGCCCTAGGCGCTGAGGCTTTTACCCACAGCGCCACCCGCATCCCGAATAACAAACTTAGTTGGTCTCTAAGGTGCTATTGGAAGGAATTTTTGTTTTGTTTCGACTGTTGACGACTGTTGCAATTAGTCCTACAGGAAAAAGTAAGGGATAATATGCAAATGACCAAAAATAGCTTTAGCATATGTAATGAGACAAGAGAGCTGGATGATAAAGAAGGCTGATCACCGAAGAATGGATACTTTTGAATTCTAGTGCTGGAGGAGACTCTGGAGAGTCCCATGGACTGCAAGAAGATCAAACCTCTCCATTCTGAAGGAAATCAGCCCTGAGTGCTCACTGGAAGGACAGATCCTGAAGTTGAGGCTCCAATACTTTGGCCACCTCATGAGAAGAGAAGACTCCCTGAAAAAGACCCTGATATTGGGAAAGATGGAGGGCTCAAGGAGAAGGGGACGACAGAGGACGAGATGGTTGGACAGTGTTCTCGAAGCTACCAGCATGAGTTTGACCAAACTGCAGGAGGCAGTGGAAGACAGGAGTGCCTGGCGTGCTCTGGTCCAGGGGGTCATGAAGAGTCAGACACGACTAAACGGCTGAACAACAACAACAACAACAACAACAACAGCAGCAGCAGAGATGTTTCTGGAGGAGGTCTCCAATTAGGAGAATTAGGAGAGACCAGTCCTACTGATGAAAACCCACCCAAGGACCTTATAATTCAAGAGAACAGAAAATAAATGAACCTGGGTGCAAATCTCAGCAAGCCTGCCCCAGCCAAATTTGCTTGGGTGAAATTTCGGATTCTCCTAACTGGATTCGCCCTCTCCCCCTTTCCTTACCCAACATTTTAAGAGTGGTTGCCTCTGGGTGGAAAACAGATATGGAACCCTACTGGGGTGACCAGGTGTACCAAAAAGTATTTATTTATGTAATGAAATTTGTATTCCACTTGATCACGACAAAAACCTCCAAGCGGTTTGCGGAAAAGGAATAAAACGATGTGCATTTCTATGGCACATCCTAACAGATGTGTTTTGCACACATAGTTTTTGGCCGGGGAATGGCGTCGCGCAATTCGGAGGAGCATAGATTGCAAAGGGCAACTGTATTGTGTGAACCAGGTGGTTTCTCAATACAGTGCAAAGAAAACTGAATTTCCCCTCCATCCTCCATTGGGCCAGCTGAAACCACACACACCCCTTCTACACCACTGCTAATAGGTACAGGGTCCCTGTCACCCATTCTGCCTGGTGAAGTCCCGACCCCAGACGCTTTCCCTCTCAAATACTAGCTGGTTCCGACCTCAGCCATCAAAATCCTTTCCCCGAGAGTCGCGCAGGTCTTGCAGCTCAGCGTAAACTTGCCGCAGATTCTTTCGGAGACTTCTCTGGTTATTAAGCCAGCAGCCTCAAGGAATCAATGGAATTGCAGATATTTCTGGGTTGTGGGGGGCGAGGGAGGAGGGAGAGAGAGAAAACATCTGTTGGCTCTTATTGAATAGCGAGGAAGATAAGTTAGGGGATCTGTTGAATCCATCATGAGTGGGTACCTCCAATATGATCTGTTCTGCACAGCGCTCTCTTGCCTCCTGCTTAGAAGCTCAAATTGGGGGGGGGGGGTTGGGGGGGGAGCAAGAAGAATGTGTGTGTTCAGCTTGGTTTACTCATGAAAAGAAAAGCCTCTTTGCAGCTAATTTCAAAGAGGGGGCGGGGGCAAAGGAAATCCAACCTGCTCCCCGTTCAGATGCGTAAACCACAGAGCTTCCCTCGCCCTCTTGAATTATGGCAGGACATTTGTGGTGCGCAGCCTGCAGAAATAAAATGGGATAAAGACCCAGACCCTGTGTTTCCTATTAGCAATATGGAATGTCTACACTTCGCTCCGCAGATACGAGTCCCCAGCCAAGTTACGTTGGTCCAGAATATTTAGGAAAACGAGGAGGGGTGCCAAAAGAAAACCTCTCTCCTCTAGGCCAGGTGGTGGGTGGGATTCTGTTCCACAGCAAAGTGCCAACCTCACAGCTGGGGAATGTAGGAACAAAGGAGGCAAAAAGGCCACAGAGTCATCATATGCAGGTTATTATTATTACCTGCCTTTACTCAGACTGGGACTCAAGGTGACTTGCAAAAGTTAAAACACAGCAAATAAAATGCAAAAAGCTTGTTGTTGTTTAGTTGTTTAGTCGTGTCTGACTCTTCGTGACCCCCTGGACCAGAGCATGCCAGGCACTCCTGTCTTCCACTGCCTCCCGCAGTTTGGTCAAACTCATGCTGGTAGCTTCGAAAACACTATCCAACCATCTCGTCCTCTGTCGCCCCCTTCTCCTTGTGCCCTCCATCTTTCCCAGCATAAGTGTCTTCTCCAGGGAGTCTTCTCTTCTCATGAGGTGGCCAAAGTACTGGAACCAGCTGGGGCTTGAGCCTGAAGGGACCTCGCCTCTTGGGTAACCTACAGCAGTGTTCCCCAACCTTGGGCCTCCAGCTGTTTTTGGACTACAACTCCCATCATCCCTCGCTAGCAAGACCAGTGGTCAAGGTTGATGGGAATTGTAGTTCAAAAACAGCTGGAGGCCCAAGGTTGGGAAACACTGACCTACAGGACCAGCACAGACAGTGAGGAGTCAGCGGTTGGCCCAGCTGCACAGCAGCAGGACAGTCTCCATCCTGCTGGCTCTCTTGCCCCTCTGATACCCTGATCTAGGAAAGTCCTTCATGTTGCTGAGCAACAGGCCAGACAGGCCCAGAGGAGGAGCTCACCCCCCTTGACACAGCCTTTGTCTGCTTAGGAGGGATTCGGAATAAAAGGCTGGAGAGGGAAGGGTGGAGCTAGTTTAGGGCGAACCAGAGGACTCTGCCGTGCCATTATTTTCTATTAATAAGGAGCTAATTGCCTTGCATGGCTCCCGTGTGTGTGCCTGCCCTGTGGCTGACCTGGATCCTGGTAGCTCCTTGACAAGAGGGGACAGGGTTTGGTGTGCAGGGAGAGTCTGTGGCAGAGAGCAGTCCAGAATCAGAGGCAGAAGCGGACACTGGAGAGGAAGGGGACCAAGAGGCAGAGATGAGTAGGTTGGTGAAGAAGCCAGGGCATCTCCTCCTCTGCTGTGACTAGTTCCCCTCCATCCTGGTCTCCCAGAACCAGAAGAGGTATGCAGAGTGCAGAGCAAAGATTGACACTGCCACGTAGTCTCAGATTGCTTGGGAAGGATCAGTGGTGCGGGGAGGAGACTTTTTCAGCTGTGGGAAGGAGGGGGCCTTCAGTCCTTGCAACTGCAAGATCTAGCAGAACAAGTTGCAGTGCTCACTAAGGCCTGCCCTCCTGAGTTGACTTTCCTCCTTGACTAAAGAGTTAACTTCACTGATGCCGTGTGATTTATTGCCTACCTGCTCCTGACATTGTGGAACTAGTGGCCCTTCAGGTGAGGCGGGACTCCAACTCCCATCACCCCCATCCAGCATGGCCAATGTTCAGGGATGGTGAGAGCTGAAGTCCAAAAAACATCTGGAAGGCCAAAGGTTCCTCAATATCCCTGCTGCAGAGTGAAGGGTTGCTGCATGAAGACTAAACAGTCCAATAATTATCCAACAGATTTAACCACCCCAGTGGCGTGGAGGGGTGTGGGGAACATTTTCTTTCTGGGTTTTTTTTTTTTTTAAAGTAATATTCCAACAATTTAAACACTACAAAAGAAAACACTACAAAAGAAAAAGAAAAGAACAATACAATACAATACAGAGACACTTTGTTGTTGTTGTTGTTGTTGTTGTTGTTGTTGTTGTTGTTTAGTCGTTTAGTCGTGTCCGACTCTTCGTGACCCCATGGACCAGAGCACGCCAGGCACCTCTGTCCTCCACTACTTCCCACAGTTTGGTCAAACTCATGCTGGTAACCTCAAAAACACTATCCAACCATCTCGTCGTCTGTCGTCCCCTTCTCCTTGTGCCCTCCATCTTTCCCAGCATCAGTGTCTTCTCCAGGGAGTCTTCTCTTCTCATGAGGTGGCCAAAGTATTGGAGCCTCAGCTTCACGATCTGTCCTTCCAGTGAGCACTCAGGGCTGATTTCCGGATCATGCCCCACATTGCAGGTTTACTATTCAGCGGGAGCAGAAGGGGATGGAATAAGCATATGGTCGAGCGGCGGCACGTCCATTGCAGCATTTGGCTGCCTTGTTTGTTTGCAGGTTGGCGGCAGAGCGGGGAGCAGGCGGAGAGAGGAAGAAAAGGAAATGCTTGCACCTTGTAAAATAAGAAATCGCCAGCAAGCACATCTTTCTTGCCGGAGAAGGAAATCCAGAAGGCAGGTCCTGCCGCTGCCTTTATCTGCCTCAGGTTGCAATCATAGATTCGCAGACCTGGAAGGGACCTCGCGGGTCGGCCGACCTCTACTCAGAGAAGACCCATTGAAATGAGTCAGCCTTAGCATGCCCATCAATTCCAGTGGGTCTACTGAATATGACTAACACCGCAAACAGCAACGTTTTGAGTCAGTGTCATGGTTAAAGTGTCCAACGAGGAACCTGGGGGAGACCAGGGTTCAAATTTCCCTCTTTGCACCCATGACTTTGCACCCATCACCGCCTCTCTCAGCCCGGCCTACCTCACAGGGTTATTGTGGCGATGCAGTGAGGAAGGGGGAGATGTAAACGCAATAAGGAAACTTCATCAACAACTCCACTCACGCAGCGGCGTAGCGTGGGTTGTCAGCACCCGGGCAAGGCAAGTAATTTGCGCCCCCTAACCCGTGGATTTGCGCCCCCTAACCTGTGGATTTGCGCCCCCTAACCCATGGATTTGCCCTAACCCCAGATGTTGCGCCCGGTGCGGCCGCCCCCCCCTGCACCCCCCACGCTACGCCACTGCACTCACGCCACACGCCAACCCTGCCTCCCTTTGCCAACTCCCCTCTCCACACACCTGACACCCACCCCCTCACCAATCCTCACAGCTCACTCCCCACAGCTGTGGGGATGGGATCCTGCTCATGGGCTTCCCACAGGCCACTGTGAGAACAGGAGGCTGGGCGAGATGAGCCATTGGCCCCTCTAGGAAAAAAAGGTACTTGTATCCATCGGATTCTTAGCAATGCACCTTCCACCACCGTCACTGAAATATACTCGGAGTCGAGAGTGGATTTCATGCTCTTTATTCAGCTCATAGTGGTGAGGAGGAATGGAGGTTCCCCCAGAATGTCTGCTTTATATACATTATTTACACAATGGGCCCCACGTGATTGGCTGATTCCAGGATTCTCCTGTAGGCCAATCAGGTTGCGGATTCACTTCCACCTGCAGCTGGATTGGGTGGCTCCTGCGGACCAATCAGACTGCTGCATTGTTCTAGGACCAATCAGACTGCTGCATTTTGGATCCTATTCAACAACTCAGTACATAACGGTCACCCTTTATATAGGGGGTGCATTGTGCCCCCCCAATGTGTGCCACCCGACCAGCCAGTCAGCCACCCTATCCCATCCCCTCACAGCGACTAGGTCGCACTGTGACTGCAACCACCCGGCCACAAAGGGTCGTGGAGGCTGCATCCACACACACATCCATGCCCCAGGCTTAATTTTCCCTCCTTCATGTCCACTGAAAGGTCTGGCCCTGCCTGCTGCTGCCAGCAAAAGAGTTGGAAGGCAGTGCATGTGTGTGACAGCCAGGACCCTGCACCATTAATAATAATAATACAGTAATCAGAATAAGAATACCACACCCATTTAGCTGGGTTGCCCCAGCCATTCTGGGCGGCTTCCAACATATATAAAAACACAATAAAATATTACACATTAAAAAGCCTCCATATACAGGGCTGCCTTCACATGTATTCTAAAGGTGAGATAGTTCTTTATCTCCTTGACATCTAAAGGGAGGGCATTCCACAGGGCAGGAGCCACTACCAAGAAGGCCCTCTGCCTGGTTCTCTGTAACCTCACTTTTCACAGGGAGGCAACTGCCAGAAGGACTTCTTGGTAGTGGCGCCTGCCCTGTGGAACGCCCTCCCTTTAGATGTCAGAAGGCTGAACGATGGGGGTGGAGACGCTCCTTCGGGTATCCTGGACCGAGGCCGTTTAGGGCTTTCAAGGTCAGCACCAACACTTTGAACTGTGCTCAGAAATGTACTAGGAGCCAATGTAGGTCTTTCAGGACCGGGGTTATGTGGTCTCGGTGGCCGCTCCCAGTCACCAATCTAGCTGCCGCATTCTGGATTAGTTGTAGTTTCGGGGTCACCTTCAAAGGTAGCCCCACGTAGAGCGCATTGCAGTAGTCCAAGCGGGAGATAACCAGAGCATGCACCACTCTGGCGAGACAGTCTGCGGGCAGATAGGGTCTCATCCTGCGTACCAGATGGAGCTGGTAAACAGCTGCCCTGGACACAGAATTGACCTGCACCTCCATGGACAGCTGTGAGTCCAGAATGACTCCCAGTCTGTGCACCTGGTCCTTCAGGGGCACAGTTGCCCCATTCAGGACCAGGGAGTTCCTCATGGGCATCTGTGAAGCCTTGCTATTTTGTGGGCACTGCAAAATTGGGGGGGGGGGGAGCTACCAGTACCAGCTCGTACTGGCAGAAAAAATCACCGATCGGCCTGAATCAGCAGGCTCTTCTTCCGTAGGCGAGAGGTAAACGCTGCCAACACCTGTCCCCATCGAGTTGGACAGGATCCGACAAATATAGAAAAAGGCCTTGAGTGAGTTATCAGCGGCCGCTCCTTTTGCCTCCTTGCCTCTAGCTCTTGGCAGGCACTCAGAGCTGCTGTTACCAGAGTTAAGATCCAGCAAAAGAGATTACGCTGCAGGAGGTGAGATAAGGACAGGAGAGTGTGGTATTTGATCAGGGCAGCAGCAATGAGGAAAAAGGATTCGGGGCGTATTTCGTTTCATGCAGGTGACCTCAGCTTGAAGAAGGGAACCATTGTGGCCGTTGGCCGCAGGCTGACATTAATCGGGTAAGAAGACCCCTGGCTCCTGCATCAGGCCAGTGGGCCATCTAGTCCAGCAACCTATTATGGGAAACCTGCAAACAGGACATGAGTACAACAGCAACACTTGTGAGTCTTCCCTTCCACAGGCATTCAGAGGCATTTACTCAGTGGTGTAGCGTCTGTTGCTGGTGCCCGGCACTAGGGTGGACACTCACCCGCTGGGCAGGTGATACCAGCCCAGCCCTTGCTGCTGGAGAGAGCCCACTGCCACCGGAGCAAAGTGGGGCTGCGCTGATCCACCTGCCTGCCCACCTCTGCAGAGGGGAGCTTGGCCAGCCAGTGTGGCTCTTGGTGGCTGGAGAGGAGCAGCGGGCTGGGCTGCGCTGGGGTAGGTGGGCTCCATGGGGCACCTGGTTCGCGCCGTCTCAAAAATCATGTGCCTGAGGCCACAGCCACCTTGGCAGCCCAGTTCTACACCCCTGTATTTACTGTCTCCACCAACATCCGAAATGGTCCCCATGGGTAGACTTCCAACCCCGTCCCTTTGCACAGAAATCCCTCAGTCGCCGACTCATTGAATGTGCCTCTGTTAAATTTACTGGAATCCCCCCTTCGCTCAGGGGATGTAACATAGAGGAGGCACAATTTTTGAGGGGGCACAAACCAGGTGCTACCACGCAGAAGCCCCCAGCACGTCTTAGCCCAGTGCTCCTCTCTGCCTGCAAAGGGCTGTGTCAGGGTGGCAGGCAGGTCAACATAGTTTTTAATTACAGATGGGTAGCCGTGTTGGTCTGCCATAGTCAAAACAAAAAAAATTCCTTCCAGTAGCACCTTAAAGACCAACTAAGTTAGTTCTTGGTATGAGCTTTCGTGTGCATGCACACTTCTTCAGATACACTGAAACAGAAGTTGCCAGATCCTTCTATATAGTGAGAAGGTGGGGAGGGGTATTACTCAGAGGGGTGGTGGGAATGGGTGATTGGCAGATAGCTGTGATGAGCCTGTTGACGACTCTTAACGACTGCAGTAGGTCTTACAGGAAAAAGCAAGGGGTGAGAAGGTGAAAAATGGCTTTGTCATGTGTAATGAGATAAGAATCCAATAGTTTTTAATGTTTGAAGTTTTGTTCTGTTTTTAATGTTCTGTTGAAAGCCGCCCAGAGTGGCTGGGGAAACCCAGCCAGATGGACGGGGTAGAATTAATAAATTATTATTATTACTATTATTATTATTATTATTATGGCACCACTTGGCTTGGGTGGGGTTGTTCTGACAGTACCAGATGTGAGGGCTGGGCTAGCGCCCTTTTGCCCAGTACAGTCATACCTCATGTTACGCCTGCTTCATGTTACGTTCTTTCAGGTTACGTCCCGCAGCAACCCAGAAGTACTGGAAAGGGTTACTTCCAGGTTTTGCCGCTCATGCATGCAATGAAGTGCAAAATGACGTCACACGCATGCGCAGAAGTGGCGAATCGCAACCCGCGCGTGCGCAGACATGCCGCTGCAGGTTGCAATTTTTTCATGTTGCGAATGGGCCTCCGGAACGGATCCCGTTTGCAACCAGAGGTACCACTGTATATGCACCTGCACTCCGGACACCGGCAAACACCGTTATGGCACTGCTTTGCTCTCAACCCCCTTGAGGCACAGCCCACCCTGTTCAGGAGGGTTTCAGGTCTCTTATTGGAGCAGAGATTGGATGGCCACCTGTCCAGGATTCTTTCGCTGCAGTTTTTTCATTGCAGGGGTTGGACTAGGTTACCTTTGAAGTCCCTTCTGACTCCACAATTCTATCATTTGGAGTGGGGAATGCCATGGGGAGATCAGATTCCACCAGTCCTGTTAAACACACCCAACTCCTGACCCGCTACATTTTTATTTACTTATATGCTGCTTTTCCACCGAGCATCCAAAGCTGCTTATAACAGCAGCTGAATGAATGAATGAATGAATGAATGAAGATAACAAATATAACAGAGTTGTGGTTTTGGGTTTTTTTAAAAAGAAAACTGTGCAACTATTAAATTAATTTGAATTTTATATTATTCCTGCTTGCAGGGGGTTGGACTGAATGACTTGTTGGAGTCCCTTTCAACTGTACAATTCTATGATCATGGGCACCATTTAGAAACCTTGGTGATTAAGCAGCAGGTGAATAGCTGAAATGAATAAATGAAATATGGATAGTAGCTTGGCATTAAAAATCAGCAAATGCTTGGGTGAATTAAATCATGTTTTAGTGGACAACAAAACAATTTTTTCCCCTCCCTGCATTTTAGCTATACACTGAGCCAGTGTGGTGTAACGGTTAGAGTGTTGGACTAGGACCTGAGAGACCTGGGTTCGAATCCTTGCTTGGCCACGAAGCGCACTGGGTGACCTCGGAAGCCAGTCATTGCCTCTCAGCTTCACCCGCCTCACAGGGTTGTTGTGAGGATTAAATGAGGACAGAGAGAAACATGTACGCAACTTTGAGCTCCTTGGAGGGAAAGGTGGGGTAGATAAATGTGACAAATGCAATAAATTAAAAATAAAACAGATAAAAGCCTGAGATTGTACATGAGAGACGAAAAAGGGGAAACTGGTTTCAAGTGCTGAATGGAGCAGTGTTCCAAAGGAGCTGGCAGGATTCCTAAAATTGGCAGTTTTTTCATCACGCCCACTGCGTATTCATTCATCCATCCGGGAAGCGCGGCCGTGTTTTTTGGGGTCGCGACAATCTCTCGATTGTGACGGGAAGGAAGAGCGCATGCACAAAGGCTGCCAGAGACTCGGCTCCCACAGAACAATCCGAACACACCCTGGGAGGCAGCAGAGCCACACGGGCACAGACAGATCTGAATTCTGGGAACCGGTTTCCCGTGGAATTCCGTTGCCGGAGGCCAGAGAAACAGAATCACCGATGAGACCCGTCCGGTGACATTTGCTGGCCCTGAGTCAGCCAAAGTCATGGGAATCACTTTTGGTGTCTGAAGCAAGGGGGACGGACGGACCTGGGCAACTTGGGGGAGGGGCAGGCACATGCCAGTGGTAGGAGGGGCCAGGGGCAAACATGGGCGGAGCAAGACATGCAAATTTTCCCTTTAGCTTACGGGCTAGTTTCTGCGCATAGTCCTGTTCTTCACCCAGGGAAGCAAGATGCATTATGTGAGGTCAGGGGCATGTTCCAACCAGGCAATGCAAGTGGTTTGAGAGTCCCGAGGGCCAGACAGAGACGTTTGGAGGGCCACATTGCCCCCAAGCCTTAGGTTCTGCAGGACTGGCTTCCAATGCAATTGGGGAGGGCAGGGCCATCTTACCCATTGTGTTGGTCCCGTGGGTTACCCGAAAGGCGAGGTCCAAGTCCGGTCCATGGTCAAAGGTGCAATGTGGAGGCAGTCCGTAGTAGCTGAAGCTGGGTGCAGGGCAGGGAGTCGGGTGAAGTCAGGAACAGGCATGCAAGCAGGGAGCCAGGGCAGGTCAGGAGCTCAGACAGGAAAGCAGGACAGGGTTCAGGCATGAACTGGCAACCAACAATGTTGCTCCTGCAACTTGGGACTGGGGCTGGCCAGCTTTTATCTGCATAGGGTGGCCCCGATCCTCTGGTGACTCACCTCTCCTGGCCTGGAGGCGAGCACTCCTCCTGCGGGAACTTAGTTCCCTCCGCCTCTCTGCCCTGAGCCTCTGCAGCTCAGGAGAGGCTGGAAGGTTACCGGACCCAGAGGCAACCTCAGCTTCCTCTGACGGGGCTGAGAGTGGAGCACCTGCAGGCAATAGGTCCTCCATCACCTCAGGAGCCAGAGCAGACTCAGCTGGTGCCTGCACCTGAGGATCCAGCACAGGTGAGGACCCTTCAGGCTCATGCCCCAGCCCCGGCTCAGCTTAGAAGGCCCTCCTCCTCCTGACTCCTCTTGATGCCTCAAATCCCCCTCCCCACTTCTAGCACCTCCCAGCTTGTCCCTTCGCCAGACTACTCCTCCGTGTCCCACCACCAGGATCTAAGTTCTCACCTTCTGTGGCCTCCCTGGGGGGGCCCTTGGGAGGGCAGCTTCCACCGGCCTTCCTCATCCAGCCAGTCCCTGTTACCACTCCAGCTTTCAGCACCTCCTCCTCCCAGTCGGCTCCCTCTTCTCGCTCTAACCACTCATCGTCCCACCACCAAACTCCAGGTTCTGAGCCTTCTTCCCTCAGGGATTTCCCAGCTGGTGCCTCCCACCACTCCTCTTCATCCATGACGCCCAGTACCCCTGTTGCACAAGAACTTGATCTTCTATCTCAAATGTGTGCTCTCAGCAGGGCCGGCTCTTCCACGAGGCAGCTGCATCAGGCAGCAAATTGGGAGGGGCGGAAAGTGGCAAGTAACATGTGAAATGTGGTCCGCCTTGCAGCCCCTAAGCTAGCTGGCTGCCTGAGGGTGTGGTGGAGGACTTTAGTTGACCCACAGAGCCAAAGTAAGATCCAGCTAACAATCCGGTCAGAGAGCCAGTGTGGTGTAGTGGTTAAGAGCAGTAGATTCGTAATCTGGGGAACTGGGTTCGCTTCCCCGCTCCTCCACATGCAGCTGCTGGGTGACCTTGGGCCAGTCACACTTCTCTGAAGTCTCTCAGCCCCACTCACTTCACAGAGTGTTTGTTGTGGGGGAGGAAGGGAAAGGAGAATGTTAGCCGCTTCGAGACTCCTTCGGGTAGTGATAAAGCAGGATATCAAATCCAAACTCTTCTTCTTCTTCTTCATTATAATAAAAATAATTTATTATTTATACCCCGCCCATCTGGCTAGGTTTCCCCAGCCACTCTGGGCGGCTTCCAACACAATATTAAAATACAGTAATGAATCAAACATTAAAAGCTTCCCTAAACAGGGCTGCCTTCAGATGGCTTCTAAAAGTCTGGTAGTTGTTGTTCTCTTTGACATCTGGTGGGAGGGCATTCCACAGGGCGGGCGCCACCACCGAGAAGGCCCTCTGCCTGGTTCCCTGTAGCTTTGCTTCTCACAATGAGGGGACCGCCAGAAAGCCCTCGGCACTGGACCTCAGTGTCCAGGCAGAATGATGGGGGTGGAGATGCTCCTTCAGGTATACTGGGCCGAGGCTGTTTAGGGCTTTCAAGGTCAGCACCAACACTTTGAATTGTGCTCGGAAACGTACTGGGAGCCAATGTAGGTCTTTCAAGACCGGTGTTATGTGGTCTCGGCGGCCAGTCCCAGTCTCCAGTCTAGATGCTGCATTTTGGATTAGTTGTAGTTTTGCACACAGAACGGGGAATGCAAAATGGCCTGGGCCACTCCTGGCTCTGCCAGGGGGCCTTACTTCCATATTTTGAGAAGGGGGGGGTGTTTGGCTCGTCAGTCCTGCGGGTTCGTGCCACACCTGGCCTCTATTCCCAAGCGCAGCTCAGGAGAAACCCGCAGGCCTCACCTCACGGCGGTGACGTCCTTCAGCGCCTGTTCCCCATGCAGCCTTGGTCCATGTTTGGAATGAGCGTGGGATTGTAAGAGTCTGTTGTTACGGGGAGCCCCGGTTAGCGGTGTGTGATTGGCTTTTGCTGGAAAATATAAAAGTATCGAGTTTTCCTTCGGGGAAATTGTTTTAATAGATAACAGCATGTTCTACAATGTTTCATCAGTAATATTTGGGCCTAAATTAAAAGCAGTTGCGGGATGGGTTGCTGATCCTTTCTCGTGATAAAAGGGAAATAGTTCAAGAAATACGGACCAGATGTTACCTTAATCCAGTCCGCATGTAACCAAAGCACACTATGAGACAGTAATAATACTGCCTTCTACCTGGTTCTAATTTCCCTGCTCTCAAGAACCCCCTGTGAAAAATAGATTAAACCAATGCACATCATTTACGAATCAGCATCCGAGTTTGCCTAATGCACGGCGGGTGAAGTGGTTGGCTAAGGCCCCGGCACACATTTGAAAACGGGGCGCCTCAGAGAGCAGGTTTGGGGGGGGGGTGATTCAGTTTCTTGATCTCGGATGTCGCTTAGCATATGCCTAAAACGGTTCCAAATTTGTCATCAGCCTTCCGAGGCTGTAAAAGGTTGTTGCTCTACAATTCCCTCAAGCAGCCCGGAACTGAAAAAGGGCCAGGTCTCTCCACTTGCATAAACAACCAGATTTCTCATGGCGTCAATGGCAGCGGTCCATCAGCGTTCCCCGGGCAGGATCAAATCTGAAACCCCAGAGTCCTCCTGGGCTACGTTGGAGAGAGGGGCCTAGTGGGATTGATGGAGGTGCGGAACGAATGCCAGAGAAGACCCGAGTGTGCCTCTGAGCACGTGAAAAGAGGCGGCTTCCCTCTTGGTGGCATCAGAGGGAAAGGTTTTCAAGTCACCGATGCCTCTCGTTTCAAAAGGGCAGAGGAACAACCTGATCAATGTGATTTAAATGATAAGATCTCTGGAGTGAGGACCAAACCGTTAAAATGAAAACAAAAAACTATTGCGTAATTCAGTAATGTGCTGGTTCACATGATCATAGAATCGTAGAACTTTAGAGTTGGAAAGGGCACCAAGGGTCATCTAGACCAACCCCCTGCAATGCAGGAATCTCAACCAGAACATGCATGACCAGGGGCCACCCAACCTCTGTTTTAAAACTTCCAACGAAGGAGAGTCCACCACCTTCCGAGGGAGACCGTTCCACTGTCAAACAGCTCTTCCTGTCAGAAAGTTCTTCCTGATGTTTAGTCGGAATCTCCTTTCTTGTAACTTGAAGCCATGGGTTCGAATCCGACCCTCCAGAGCAGCAGAAAACAAGCCTGCTCCATCTTCCATGGGGCAGCGCTTGAGATGTTTGAAGATGGCTATCCCTTCTCCTCTCTGCCTCTTCTTTTCCAGGCTAAACATTCCCAGCTCCTTCAGCCGACTAAACATCTTTAGCAATAGCAGAGTAAAGGTAAAGGTAAAGGGACCCCTGACCATTAGGTCCAGTTCTGGCCGACTCTGGGGTTGCGGCGCTCATCTCGCTTTATTGGCCGAGGGAGCCGGCGTACAGCTTCCGGGTCATGTGGCCACCATGACTAAGCTGCTTCTGGCGAACCAGAGCAGCGCACGGAAACGCCGTTTACCTTCCCGCTGGAGCGGTACCTATTTATCTACTTGCACTGGTGTGCTTTTGAACTGCTAGGTTGGCAGGAGCAGGGACCGAGCAATGGAAGCTCACCCCGTCGTGGGGATTCGAACCGCCGACCTTCTGATCGGCAAGTCCTAGGCTCTGTGGTTTAACCTATAGCACCACCTGCGTCCCTTAATAGCAGAGTAGGCTGGTCTGTACGGCAAATGGGGCACTGCCCCACCAGTCTCTGCCTGCTCTTCCCTGCTTGCCTTTTTACAACCTGTTCAATTGGTGGTCCTACTTCCAGCCTTGCAAAATCCGGGATGGGCTGGCAGGTGAGGAAGATGGGGGGCAAATCTTAGAATTAGTTGGCCACATCTGACATTAGCTCTAGTGTCAGCTTCTGTTAGCATCCTTGCCTTCTGCCCCACCAGTATGGTGGGAAGAGACTGTAGCTCAATGGTAGAGCATCTACCTTGCTGACAGAAGGTCATTCCTCCTCTGGTAACTTCTGTGGACACACAGCTTTGTGAGAATGTTCAGGGTGGCAGGAGAGGATATATTGTTTATTAATATCCTTTCTAACTTGTGCTACCAAATTCCTTTATGTAGCAGAGTTACATTCCCCCTTTTGACATGCACAGCAGGTAGCTGGTTGCAGGCTCGTGTGAGCCTCTCACTGTTATACAATTCAATCTTTCTCAGATTGAATTGTACGTTCCTGGTAAATTCCCTTGAATCCCTCTTAAAAAGAATAAAGATGCCACAATCTTATTCAAAGTCAATAAAAGAAGTTTACTCACATCAGTTCACAGTTGGATTCCTGAAGGCAGACTTAATTACAAATATGTACCTGTGGATCGACCCCATATGGGGGAATAATCCCAGTGCTTCTGCTAGCTGAGAGCTAGCAGAGCAGTCCTAGCTAAAAGCTGGTCAAACGAAGAAGGAAGTCAAAAAGAGGGAGGTGTGCTGTGTGACTCGCCCTTTTGTAACCTGGACAGGTGAGGTCACGCCTACCTTCTATCACATGCAAAAGGAAGGATGCTCCAGCCAGGAGGAACAGGAAGTTTCGACTGGCTGGACCAAACATTCCCTCACATGTTTTCTCTAGCATTACAAGGAATGTTGTACTTGACTGCTTCTCGTGGATCACATCCCACAAGCTTGGCTGTCTCCTGTCACTTGCAAGGGATTCCCACATGGTGGTGTCAATGTTGCCGGCCTTCATGTCTTGTTTGCAGACATCTTTGTAACATAGAGTTGGTCTGCCCTGGGGGCTGGGGCCATAGCTGTCAACTTACAGATTTGAAAATAAGGGACCAGCAGCCAAAATAAGGGATTTTCCAGGCACAGGTATGTTCAATTTCTGAGCCCCTCCGAGCCAAAGGCAGAAAGCCCAGCCAGCAGCCAAACGAAGCCTCAAGTGGTGGTCCCCACAGCGCAGCAACCCGGCAAAGGGGATGCAGCAAGGAAAACCACCGTCACCTCTCCACTGGGAAGCGCTGAGCAAAGGCGAGTCCCCAGGCAAGGCGGCCGATTTGAGCGGCACAAGGCATGCAAGCTCCACCCCCCGGTCGCTCTTAGACTCCTTATTGGGTGAGCAACGCAGCCAAGCAACACAGTTGGAGCCTCCCTCCTCCCTGGCCGGCAGGGAGGGAGGGAGAGGAGCTGCTTCCTTTGAAACCCGGGAAATTTAAGGGACATCATCAATAAGGGACAGCAGTGGGACACAGTGCTGGGATAAGGGACTTTCCCGCCAAATAAGGGACAGTTGACAGCTATGGCTGGGGCCAGCTCCCTGCGGAGCATGTCCTTGGGGATCCTGCCATCTTGCAGGGAATGTGAGCTTGGGAGAGCAGATCTTTGTTTGAAACTCTGTCCTGCCATGTGATACCCAAAATCCTCCTGACACAGCGCATGTGGAAGGCGTCGAGGTGCTGTTCCTGGTGGTTATAAGATGCCCACGACTCACTTCCACAAAGCAGTGTGCTCAACACACAAGTCTGGTGGACCTTCTTCTTGGTATTGTTGAGAAGGCATGTCACGCGGGTGGCACAGTGGGTTTGCAGGTTAATAGTGAGAACAAGTTATTAGCGATGACTGAAGCCCTTTGACCTTCTGTTCCAAAGTCTTCTGCTTTTATTTTCTTACTGTATAGAACTGGAATATATAAAGCCCATCTTGTTGGGCTATTTAGTAACCTATTAGTGCATTTATCTTTTCATCATTTGACAGGTGGAAGTAGTAGCCCAACCTTTTCCTTTTTAATTATAAGGGGTTCCAGATGTGGAGGGGGACATAAATTAAAAGCAGACTGACCCGTGCGACTTTTCAAAGCAAGCCAAACTTCAAGGTATCTGCTTTTCATTTCGAAATGTTATTAAAGCTATTACTAAGAAATCCATATTCCGAGCTCAGCCCCGGTAATCGACACCTTGGAAGCAACTGTGCAGATTTACAGTGTGGCGAAAAGAAAATTTGTCTTCGAGGATGACCTTGATAGCTCCTTTTCATAAAATGGACAAGGCGGTGTTTGGAGACTCCTTTCTTTCCAAAGAACAATAATTTCAGTTTAACAAATAGGGTGCCCTACTCTGCAGAGGACAGTCTGCAATCTGAAGAGACCCTATATGAAGTGCTGTCAGCCTTGGTTTAAAGTTAAAGAGCCGTAAGGTGGGAGACGAGAAGCCGTGAAACTGCCCATCCATGTGTATTGATTGGTTTTATTTATGGTATTCAATGCCCGCTTAATTACAGAAGTCTCAAAGTGGTGCACATAACAGATACAAAAAGCACACAATGGATAAAATCAATTACAATTTGTCCTAAAGACAGGAAACTTCCTTACGAGCGTAGTGCACTGAGCCCCTTAGAAATAAGGTGGATTATCTCACCAGAGTGGTGCACGCTCTGGTTATCTCTCGCTTGGACTACTGCAATGCGCTCTACATGGGGCTACCTTAGAAGGTGACCCGGAAACTACAACTAATCCAGAACACGGCAGTTAGACTGGTGACTGGGAGCGGCTGCCGAGACCACATAACACTGGTCCTGAAAGACCTACATTGGCTCCCAGTACGTTTCCGAGCACAATTCAAAGTGTTGGTACTGACCTTGAAAGCCCTAAACGGCCTCGGTCCAGTATACCTGAAGGAGCGTCTCCACCCCCATCGTTCTGCCCGGACACTGAGGTCCAGCTAAGAGCGACTTCTGGCAGTTTCCTCCCTGTGAGAAGTGAGGTTACAGGGAACCAGACAGAGGGCCCGCCCTGTGGAACACCCTCCCATCAGATGTCAAGAAAATAAACAACTATCTGACGTTTAGAAGACATCTGAAGGCAGCCCTGTTTAGGGAAGTTTTTAATGTTTGATGCATTACTGTATTTTAATATTTGGTTGGAAGCCGCCCAGAGTGACTGGGGAAGCCCAGCCAGATGGGCGGGGTATAAATAATAAATTACTATTATAGCCATTGTGGTTAGTAGCCGTGGGTGTATAAACTCCGTGGAAACATATACTGTACATTTAAAGCACATTTAAAGAACCATAGAACCGTAGGGTTGGAAGGGACCCCACAAGTCATCTAGTCCAACCCCCTGCAAAGGCAGGAATCTAAGATTCATGAGAACTGTAGTTTGTTAAGGGTGCTGGGACTGGCAGCTTTGCGATGGGTAAACCTTAGTTCCCAGGATTCTTTGGGGGCAGAGAATGTGCTTTAAATGTGTGTCAGGTATGCAGTGGGCATATAAGCTAACCTCTGCACAAGCTTTGTGTGAGCGAATCAGGACAAATGCACAATAAATAGCTCCTCTGGAGGAGCACCATGATCACTTGGGCTCCATGATCACTGCAGATGGCGACAGCAGCCACGAAATTAAAAGACGCCTGCTTCTTGGGAGAAAAGCAATGACAAACCTAGACAGCATCTTAAAAAGCAGAGACATCACCTTGCCAACAAAGGTCCGTATAGTTAAAGCTATGGTTTTCCCAGTCGTGATGTGTGGAAGTGAGAGCTGGACCACAAAGAAGGCTGATCGCCGAAGAATTGATGCTTTTGAATTATGGTGCTGGAGGAGACTCTGGAGAGTCCCATGGACTGCAAGAAGATCAAACTGATCCATTCTGAAGGAAATCAGCCCTGAGTGCTCACTGGAAGGACAGATCCTGAAGCTGAGGCTCCAAGACTTTGGCCACCTCATGAGAAGAGAAGACTCCCTGGAAAAGACCCTGATGTTGGGAAAGATGGAGGGCGCAAGGAGAAGGGGGCGACGGAGGACGAGATGGTGGGACAGTGTTCTGAAAGCTACCAGCATGAGTTTGACCAAACTGCGGGAGGAGTGGAAGACAGGAGTGCCTGGAGTGCTCTGGTCCAGGGGGTCACGAAGAGTTGGACACGACTAAACAACTAAACAACAACAACTGGAGGAGCACAGACAGCCCAAACCCTACTCTGCCTCTTCCAAGGATGCATGTTGTCTGTCGGAGTGGGGAAGGTTCTTTAAGAAAGGAGATCTGGAATATCCTCCCAGGAATGGAGGGAGGATGTGCTCTCTGAACACAATGCACACTGGACGTCTTCCTGAATAGCCCTTGTAAGAAGGACTTGCTGCTGATTTCTGTTTGTCCACGTAAACACCCGGCGATGTTTGCCTCTTCTCCCGTTTCACTTTCTACGGTTCACCAACTGGAGGGATGCAGATCCAAATCGCCTCCAAGTAAATGGGATTCTTTCTCTCCCGATTCCGATAGGCTCGGATCCAGACCGACTTCTCTTCTGTTGACTTTAGCTGGGTTACATTATGCCGGAAAATTGAATCCAGAAGCCTTCGCTCGGGTGCCCTTCCTAACTCTGGGCAGAGAAACCTGTCGGGTCGTTTGCAAAAGGGCTTTATGCGCACCCCCCACACACACACACACACAAACACCCAGCCACAACTCAGTATAGACCGCTCTCCTCCTAGCCTGCAAGACCCCCACTCAGCAAATGGTCAGGAGGACCTTGCAAAAGAATTCTCCTCCTCCAGAGGAGAGGAGCAAAAAGAAGAAGAGAGACACTGGTTCTTAATTGCAAACTAATTCTGAATCCTATTGTTCTAGGACCAATCAGACTGCTGCAGTTTGGATCCTATTCAACTCAGTACATAACACCCCTCCCCTCTAAGTTCCAGTGCTGCCCGGGAGGTCGCATTCATAGTCCTCGAGGTACGCCGGCGGCCTACGTGTGCGTTGCGGCCTGGGGTGTTCCCTGGTCCGGGGTTCAGGTTCTGGCTCGTGTTCCAAGGATGCTGGCTGTGATGGGGCTGTTTTTCTCCCCCTTTAAAGGAGAGAAAAGAGACATTGATTATTAATTGCAAACTAATTCTCTCACTTTAAAGGAGCAAAATAAGACATTGATTCTTAATTGCAAAACGGATTCTTCCCCTTTAAAGGACCAAAAAAGAAAGAAATACATTGATTATTAATTGCAAATGGGTTCTCCTTTCAAGAAAAGAAGTAAAGAAGAAGACACAGATTCGTAACTGCAAATGAATTCTCTTCTTTTAAAGAAAAGAAACAGGAGGAGGGGGGTTGATTCTCCAGCCGGCCTTTCCTGCAGTAATTAGAGTGATAGCTGGCCTGCTTGATAAATGGAGAAAAGGAGGCGACTGGTGTAAATAGAGCTCTCTTCTAAAGGAGAAATGTTCGGCATCTTATCCTCCAGAGTGTGATTGAAAGGGTGAGAAGTTAATTTGGCAGATTCGCTTCTATGGTTTCATAATGTTTCTCTCCTCTTTCTCTCCACCCCCCTCCCAGCCCCCCACTCCCCGGCTCCACCAAAGCCCTGCTTTGCGCCTGCCCTCATACAAGGCAGGAGCGTGACCCGAAACGCAACCCTCCTCCCCAGGGTGCATCCTGAGCGGCAACAGCTTAGCTCAAGTGTTTCTCATGAACAGGCATGCCGGGCACTTGATCTAAATCATGCTACTTCCTTCACGCCATGGCCCAGTTAACAAGTTAGTCCATCGGCGGAATCCACAGATGGCAGTTCAAAAGGGCCACTGCAGCCCAGCGAGGGGAAGGCCAGAGATTTTGCAGGGCTTTGCTCATTACTGGAGGATTCGGCTGGGGGGGGGGGCTCCAGAGGGGGGGAAGGGGCTGGGGAGGAGGGGAGGGGGGAAGGCCAGGCAGGTCTCCCAAAACAAGCATCCCCACCCCTGCACAAATACAGTCAGCATCTTCTGCAGAGCGGGATCGATAGCGAAAGCAAGGGCTGCTGGCGAAGATAATAATACAGTGGTACCTCGTGTTAAGGGGACGCGGGTGGCGCTGTGGGTAAAAGCCTCAGCGCCTAGGACTTGCCGATCGAAAGGTCGGCGGTTCGAATCCCCGCGGCGGGGTGCGCTCCCATTGCTTGGTCCCAGCGCCTGCCAACCTAGCAGTTTGAAAGCACCCCCGGGTGCAAGTAGATAAATAGGGACCGCTTACTGGCGGGAAGGTAAACGGTGTTCCGTGTGCTGCGCTGGCTCGCCAGATGCAGCTTTGTCACGCTGGCCACATGACCCGGAAGTGTCTGCGGACAGCGCTGGCCCCCGGCCTCTTGAGTGACATGGACACACAACCCCAGAGTCTGGCAAGACTGGCCCGTACGGGCAGGGGTACCTTTACCTTTACCTTTACCTCGGGTTAAGGGACACGGGTGGTGCTGTGGGTTAAACCACAGAGACTAGGACTTGCCGATCAGAACGTCAGCGGTTTGAATCCCCGCAACAGGGTGAGCTCCCGTTGCTCAGTCCCTGCTCCTGCCCACCTAGCAGTTCGAAAGCATGTCAAAGTCCAAGTAGATAAATAGGTACCACTCCGGTGGGAAGGTAAATGGCGTTTCCGTGCGCTGCTCTGTTTTGCCAGAAGCGACTTAGTCATGCTGGCCACATGACCCGGAAGCTGTACGCCGGCTCCCTCGGCCAGTAAAGCGAGATGAACGCTGCAACCCCAGAGTCGTTCGCGACTGGACCTAACAGTCAGGGGTCCTTTACTACCCCGGGTTAAGAACTTAATTCGTTCTGGAGGTCCATTCTTAACCTGAAACTGTTCTTAACCTGAAGCACCACTTTAGCTAATGGGGCCTCCCGCTGCTGCCTTGCGATTTCTGTTCTCATCCTGAAGCAAAGTTCTTAACCCGAGGTACTATTTCTGGGTTAGCGGAGTCTGTAACCTGAAGCGTATGTCACCTGAAGCGTATGTAACTCGAGGTACCACTGTAATAATCAGTTCTTATTTTATTTATACCCCACCCTCCCCGGCCAGAGCTGGGCTCAGGGTGGCTAACACCAGTAAAGTTACAATAAAAAAATAAACACACACACACACGCAAACCAATTTATTAAAATACGGGTTAAAATACAATTTAAAATGCGTGTCCGGGGGTGTGGCTGCAATGGTACCCCCCTCCCCAATGGTGCCAGCCATTTATTATAAAAAATTAGAGGATGTTCTCTCTGAACCTCTCAAAAATATTATGAATAACATTCTGAAAGAGGGCGAGATGCCCAAGTCATGGAGAGAAAGTTTTATTACGCTAATTCCGAAACAGGGAACAGATCAGCAAGCAATAACTAACTTTAGACCCATATCGCTCCTGTATAAATTATACACCTATATTTTAGCTGAAAGAACAAAAAGAATCCTCCAGATTATCCATAGAGATCAAGCAGGCTTTCTCCCCGGTAGACAGATTCAGAGTAATACAAGAAATATTATAAATCTGCTGTAATACCTGGATTTAAGAATAGATAAACCCATGTATGTTTTTGGATGCATCACTTGGCACTGAAAAATATGGAGATTTCAAAGGATGCCTCTCCTCCAGTTTGTGGGCTGTTTAAGAAGGTGCCGGTTAGGTAAACACCTTTGAAATGGCCTTTAAATACAAATGCAAGCAAATGTCTCTTCCCTCCCAAATAGCAGCCCCTCCCTTCCTCCTGAGTCCCCCCGTCCCCCGTCCCCGTCCCCCCCCCCGAGATCAGAGCTGCCTGTGCTCTTCTGCCTGTCAGGGGCCTCCTAAACCAGCCTGATGTCCTCAGCTGGGGTGAAAAATGCTATCCAATTGCCAGAGTTTAAGAAAAATTCAACGACCAGTCAAGTCGACTTCTGTAAGTGGTACTGGGGGACAGGCGTGTTGTCCTTTGCCTCAAACAGAAAAAGTGCAGGGCCATAGTTCAGTGGTTAATAATAATAATAATTTATTATTTATACCCCGCCCATCTGGCTGGGTTTCCCCAGCCACTCTGGGCGGCTTCCAACACAATATTAAAATACAGTAATGCATCAAACATTAAAAGCTTCCCTAAAGAGGGCTGCCTTCAGATGTCTTCTAAAAGTTTGGTAGTTATTTTTCTCTTTGACATTCTGGTGGCAGGGTGTTCCACAGGGCAGGTACCACCACCGAGAAGGCCCTCTGCCTGGTTCCCTGTAACTTGGCTTCTCGCAGCGAGGGAACCACCAGAACGCCCTTGGCGCTGGACCTCAGTGTCCGGGCAGAATGATGGGGGTGGAGACGCTTCTTCAGGTATACTGGACCAAGGCCGTTTAGGGCTTTCAAGATCAGCATCAACAGTTTGAATCGTGCTCGGAAACGTACCGGGAGCCAATGTAGGTCTTTCAAGACCAGTGTTATATGGTCTCGGCGGCTGCTCCCAGTCACCAGTCCAGCTGCTGCATTCTGGATTAGTTGTAGTTTCCGGGTCACCTTCAAAGGTAGCCCCACATAGAGCGCATTGCAGTAGTCCAAGCGGGAGATAACCAGAGCATGCACCACTGGCAAGACAGTCTGCAGGCAGGGAGGGTCTCAGCCTGCATACCAGATGGAACTGATAAACAGCTGCCCTGGCCACAGAATGGACCTGCGCCTCCATGGACAGCTGTGAGTCCAGAATGAATCCCAGGCTGCGCACCTGGTCCTTCAGGGGCACAGTTACCCCATTCAGGATCAGGGAGTCCTCCACACCTGCCTTCCTCCTGTCCCCCCAAAACAGTACTTCTGTCTTGTCAGGATTCAACCTCAATCTGTTTGCCGCCATCCATCCTCCAACTGCCTCCAGACACTCACACAGGACGTTCACAAAATCCAGCCCCTTCCCGCTCTCCCTTTATCAGCGGAGGAGGTCCCGATTCCCCAGCCCTTGTGATCAAGAGATCTTGGGGGAGCTCCTGGCGAGGAACGCGGGGCAGGCACCCCTCCCTCTCCCCAGCCACCCCTTTCTCTCTCTGTCTGCCCCCCCTCCGCCACCACCTGAAGAGGACCTTGCAGAAAAGGGGTCCAGCCAGCCAGCTCTTCTCCACAAATTACATTTAGATCTTCAATGCCCGGTACTGAATCTAGGAGACATATTGGTCCCCGAGACTTCAAAACGAGCTTAAATTGGAACCAGATTGCCGGAATGCTTCTTAGCTAACATTTATATTACTTTAGTTACCAAATCCAG
The DNA here is from genome assembly GCF_964188315.1 of Podarcis muralis. Lineage (NCBI taxonomy): Eukaryota > Metazoa > Chordata > Lepidosauria > Squamata > Lacertidae > Podarcis > Podarcis muralis. The sequence goes on from NC_135655.1 coordinate 5,452,344, forward strand.
GCCCAAATCCTTGGGACTCAGCAGGGGAGGGTATAATATATTAGGAAGTAAGACGCTATATATATATATATATATATATATATATATATATATATATATATATAGTCACACACACACACACACGTTTCTCTCTCTGTTCTGGCTGCTTCTATAAATGTATGAAAAGTTTCCTCGCTCGCTAGCGAGGAAATGATGCCCTGGTTTCCAGAGGTGAAGGAGCCCCCCGCCCTGCTCCACATCTCTCTCTCCCCTCCCCCCCCCCCCGATCCCAGTCGATTTGGTGTGTTTTCCCGAGGCCCTGGGGAATAGTTTGGATTACTGGCAGTAAAGATTGCTGCATTGAGTCTCGGGTATCCGAGTAGATAATTATACACATATACCTGGAGATACAGGAGCCATTGCCCCATGAATTAACAGAGGATGAGGTGCATCTTGGGAGACCGTAAAAAGCCTCCCCCCGAACGGATCTTGGTAAACGAATCTCTTTGGGAACCATCGGGATGGAGCTTTACCATGAATTTCAATTGTGCGCTTGAAGGGAGAAACAAGGAACCCTTTTTTGGTATCTGGGAGGCGTCAGAAGCCAGCGAAAGAAGATGGTTTCTTCCAGCGGATTTTTCTTTCTTTATTTACAAAAATGAAGAGCGCTCGCAGAGCCTCGCATACATTTTTCTCAGTGCTTTGTACAATAACCCTGTGATGTAGGCTGGTATGATGAATCCCCTCGCACTGAGGGGATGAGGCCGAGAGAGTTATGATTTGCCTAAGGCCAGCTTCTGAGTTAAGATTCGAACTCGTCACCGGGCCGGCTGCCTTCCATTTTGAACTTTGCATGGCACCCACACAGGGGCATTGTGGGTAATTTAAATGGCTGCTTGCCTGTGGCCAGGGGCCCCTTGACCTACGAGGCAGGATGCTCAGAGCTGGTGCAAGGCAGCTGCCCAGGGTGCCAAACATTTCTGGTGGCAACATGAGAAGGGCACTCAAATTTTTTTCAAAATATAGTCCGGCCCCTCACAAGGTCTGATGGACGGTGGACCGGCCCCCTGCTGAAAAAGTTTGCTGACCCCTGTTTTTATATATGCTTGAAGCCACCCAGAGTGGCTGGGGCACCCCAGTCAGATGGGAAGGGTACAAATAATTTATAAATATTATTATTATGCAGGTGAAGAAGGGATATTTCTGACTTGGTGCTCAGTACATGCTTACACTCCAACCTTTCTCCAAAGAAAATAGGGACGTCCTATTCTTCACCTGCGTGGAAGCCGGGGGCTGGCGCTTCCTCCCCCGATTTCCGTGCATTCAGTCTGCCTTTACCTGATGAGGAGATCGAGATCCATTCTGGACGGTCGATTCTGCTTCTGGGTCCTTGGTAAATAGCAGTGGCCTGAGGGAGCAGCTGTGTTTTTCTGCGTCGAGTGAGAAGAATGAGAACTTAGGAGGTTCCAGTTGGATGGGAGACCCGGCACAGGAGGCCAACAGGCCGAGTGGGAAAACAGAGACGCGTCCAGGAAACTGCCCGTCTCTCCCTGTGCAGCTGTCTTCCTTTCCACAACAAGGATGGCCACTGGCAAGGCTCGCTCTGCTGCCCGCCATTTCAGATCACTTAATCCACTGCAGAACAGGTATTATGTGGTACCTGTAACCTCGCAGGTCCACTGGTCCCAAGTTGCGAAGGGCTTTCTCGAAAATGGTACACCTTGAACTCAGCATGGTAGCAAATCGGCTCTCACCTGTCAGCAACTTCGCTGCAGCATTCTGCACTCGCTGCAGCTCCCGGATCGAGTGCGAATGAAGACCCACCTAGAACACGAAGCATATGTGGCATTCTGTTTCTGGACTGGCAGACGGGATGGAGAAATCTTCACCTGGTCCTCAGGCTCGAGAAGACAGGTGAAGATGTATGTATATCACAGGAAATCACACAACACAGATAGATAGTCTTTCTACACGGGTGGCGCTGTGGTCTAAACCACTGAGCCTCTTGGGCTTGCTGATTGGAAGGTTGGCGGTTCGAATCCCCGCGACGGGGTGAGCTCCCGTTGTTCTGTTCCAGCTCCTGCCAACCTAGCAGTTCAAAAGCAGGCCAGTGCAAGTAGATAAATAGGTACCGCTGCGGCGGGAAGGTAAACGGCGTTTCAGTGCGCTGTGGTTTCCATCACAGTGTCCCATTGCACCAGAAGCAGTTTAGTCCTGCTGGCCACATGACCCGGAAAGCTGTCTGTGGACAAACACCGGCACCCTCGGCCTGAAAGCGAGATGAGCGCTGCATGCCCAAAGTTGCCTTAACTGTCCAGGGGTCCTTTACCTTTACCATTTTATCTTACAAAATCCTGGGCAGGTGACTTTCTCAGATTCAGTACCAAAGATCCCTTCTGTGAGGATGCCAGGGGCCAAGTATGTAATGGTGTCCACACAGTTTAATGTTGGCGTGCAGTAACTTCCCATTCAAATACCCCCAAAGTCTTCTCCTTCCTCTCAAACTCTTTGGGGCCACTGCCCCCTTGGTTCATCCCCACTGCTTCCTATCCTATGAAAAGCTTTATTCAGATTATCAGTTTGCACGACCCACTAAGGAAGTTCTTCTTTTTGGCATCTGCCTTTCTCAAGAGACAATGGAGTACGCCTCCAGGGGTGAAAAACTGTTGTGTTAGCAGCACTGAAGTGACTTCTCCAGGGCACAAGCCTGAGCAGTGTGTGTGGAGGTCCTGGTCTGGCCAGACGACATGCTCCCCCCCTCTCAGCCTCGCTGGTGTGGTCCAAAGGAAAGCAGAGCAAGACATTTGGCACCAGCTGGGCTGCAGGAGTTGCCAGACGGAGGCATATAAGGCGCCATCCAACCGCCTTAGGGACTCTGCTCCAGATTTGTGCAGGGTTTACTCCAGGGGTAGGCAAACTAAGGCCTTCTCAATCAGGCCCATGGATGTTCCGGGAATCAGCGTGTTTTTACAGGAGTAGAATGTGTGCTTTTATTTAAAATGCATCTCTGGGTTATTTTTGGGGCACAGGAATTGGTTCATTTTTCCCCCCTTCAAAATATAGTCCGGCCCCCCACAAGGTCTGAGGGACGGTGGACCGGCCCCCTGATGAAAAAGTTTGCTGACCCCTGGTTTACTCCTTCTCCCGAAGATGTTCCACAAGAAAACAGAGATTTGGGGTCAGAGATTGTCCTTCCCAAGTTGATGAGCCCCAATAACACAATAAAATTCAGAACAGCAACCATTAATTGCACATTTCTTCAAAATCCAGTTAAAAATATTTAGTCCAGTTAAGTCAACAAGCTTGATGAACCTGATGCTGCGATACCAGCTCCAGCGACTCCTGCCACCCCCCTTGCTTCTTGGTGCCCCCCTCCAGGGCATTTCCAGATAAGGCTGTGAAAATCCCATGTCCAAAACCCCGGAGGGCTGCTGCCAGCCAGTGCAGAAAATACTAGATGGACCAAGAGTCCAAGAGCGGTTCCTGTTTATCTCCTTGCACTTGACGTGCTTTCGAACTGCTAGATTGGCAGGAGCTGGGACCAAGCAACGGAAGCTCACCCCGTCATTGCGGGGATTCGAACCGCCGACCTTCTGATCGGCAAGTCCAGGCACTGTGGTTAAACCCACAGCGCCACCCACGTCCCTTAATATGAAATAGAGGAAGATGTATTAAATGGAAGACGTTATGTGCATTAGGTGAAATGTGTGATATTATGCAGAATGTGAAAGGGATGGGTTTAAAAACAGCATGGAAGGAAAGTTGGGAAGTCAAATCATATGGGAAACGTATAACAAATTTGAAATTTGAAATTGGTTAAAGTTATGGCAATCTAATGACAATCTTCATGCAAAGGGCGGCTTCCTGGGCTCCTGTGATACTGAGAGAGTCGGGTCTGGGGTCAAACTCAGCCCCAAGTCCTCTTCCTGTGGTCTGATGCTGCCCCTGAGCCTGGCACACTGCGCCAACCTGCGATTTGCATGGCAGTCTCCATGGCAGTCTCCTTTGCAATGGGAGGCGCGTGGCGCTGTGGGTTAAACCACAGAGCCTAGGACTTGCCGATCAGAAGGTCGGCGGTTCGAAACCCCACAACAGGGTGAGCTCCCATTGCTCAGTCCCTGCTCCTGCCAACCTAGCAGTTCAAAAGCACACCAGTGCAAGTAGATAAATAGGTACTGCTCTGGTGGGAAGGTAAACGGTGTTTCCGTGCGCTGCTCTGGTTCGCCAGAAGCAGCTTAGTCATGCTGGCCACATGACCCGGAAGCTGTACGCCGGCTCCCTCGGCCAGTAAGCGAGATGAGCGCTGCAACCCCAGAGTCGGCCATGACTGGACCTAATGGTCAGGGGTCCCTTTACCTTTACCTTTACTCCTTTGCAATTCTGCAGGGCATCTCACGGTCTGCCTCTGGGATCGTGCCTGCAGCAGCGGGCTGGGCAGCCGAATGTTTTGGCCCAGCCTTGGCAGCCGCCATCCGGCAGGCTGTTATTGGGAAAGGCTGGGGGTGGGGTGGGTTGGAGGGGGCGCTGTGGGGAAGTGGCCAAGCTGTGAGGCCAGACCTGGGAATGCTGGGAATGTGCCTGTTCTGTTTATCCACACCTGCGGGTTGCTGAGGCTGTCATCCGAAGAGCAGCTCAGCATCTTACCCAGAAGGTCAAGCACCAAGGAGACCTAATTAAAAGCTCATTACAAGAGACAATCTCCATTAGCATGCCAAACTTCATGCAAATCCATTAACTCCGGGGCTTTTTTCGGAAGCCTCGAATTCCTGCCCCAGCGCCCCCAGGGACTGGAAAATGTGGCCGGTTAATTTGCTGTTCCCCGTCTGCGAAAATTAGGCTCAGGCCAGCTCGCTCTCTGGATTATTTCACATTCCAGCAAATTAGTTTTATCCGTTCTGAGAACATTTTAACAAAAGAGAGTTCTTTGGGCATCACATGGATAAAATAGCGATGGCTGGAAAAGAACAAGCGGCTCGCCTAATCAGGAACAAATAACTTTAAATCTCTCCCAAAAATGCGGCCTTTCCTGTTATTTCTTCATCTTCCTTTCTCTCTCTCTTCCATTTATCTTTCGACACTTGGGGGTTCCCCCCCCCCTTTAGAAAAAAAAGAATAAGAAAGGGAGAAAAAATCCTGGTGCTCTAACTCTTTCTTACTGCCTCCCCCCCCCCTTCCCTGACCCTCAAAAAATAAAAGGGTTTTATTCCATTGTCACAGATCTGCAAACTTGTTAAGCATAAAGTCAAGTAAACGATACTATTGTGGGAGGGAAGGCAATTTATCTAGGATGGAGGGAGGCGGTGGTGGGGCGGGGTGGGGGTGGGGGCTGGTGGATAAAGCGCCCCTGCGAGGTCTCGAATGAACCCAAATGGCTCAAAGTAAACAGAGGAATCCGAAAGCTTTTGTGAGTTGAAAGTGGCTATCTGTTGCAGGTCCTGCCTCATTAACTACTAATAGAACCATTGCCTTGGCCTTCTGAGATGGGTAACACTCATGACCCCCCCCTCCCCGCCGGCACCCCCTCCCCACCTCCCAGGAGAACTCGTTGAACTTTAGGCTGGAAGCTCTTTCCATTCTTCTGCTGCTTGGTGCAAAGGCTTGACCTTAACCTCTTTGGAAAATGTTTATCCTCTTTTCCATCCCCCTAGGTGAAACCAGAGAGAGAAGGATCTTCAGAACGCAAACAAGGACATTTGCACTGATGACGGGGGACCCGCTGAAGAAGGAAGGACGGTGGCACCCATAGGCGGCTCCTCTGCGGGGGGCCGTGGGTGCCAAGGCATCCCCAAAACTTACACTGTGGGTGCCCAGCTGGGCGGCTGAAATATACTCGGAGTTGAGTATGGATTTCATGCTCTTTATTCAGCTCATAAGGGACGCGGGTGGTGCTGTGGGTTAAACCACAGAGCCTAGAACTTGCCGATTAGAAGGTCAGAGGTTCGAATCCCCGCAATGGGCTGAAATCCCGTTGCTCGGTCCCAGCTCCTGCCAACCTAGCAGTTCGAAAGCACGTCAAAGTGCAAGTAGATAAATAGGTACCGCTCCGGCGGGAAGGTAAACGGCGTTTCTGTGCGCTGCTCTGGTTCGCCAGAAGCGACTTAGTCATGCTGGCCACATGACCCGGAAGCTGTACGCCGGCTCCCTCGGCCAATAAAGCAAGATGAGCACCGCAACCCCAGAGTCGGTCATGACTGGACCTAATGGGTCCCTTTACCTTTACCCTGTTCAGCTCACAGTAGTGAGGAATGCCAGTTTCCCCAAAATGTCTGCTTTATATACATTATTTACACAATGGGCCCCACATGATTGGCTAATTTGGGGATTCTCCTGTAGGCCAATCAGGTTGTGGATTCACTTCCACCTGGAGCTGGATTGGGTGGCTCCTGCAGACCAATCAGACTGCTGCATTCTGGATCCTATTGTTCTATGACCAATCAGACTGCTGCATTCTGGATCCTACTGTTCCAGGACCAATCAGAATGCTGCATTCTGGATCCTATTCAACTAAGTACATAACAGCGGCCCAACAGCTGTGCCCCAGCCCCTTCTCACAGTGTCTGACCACATGCCCCAATGGGACGCATGCAAGCAGGATCCGACCGCAAGAGCCTTCTCTCCTCCTGCGGTTTCCGAAAACGGGTATTGAGAAGCATCCCTGCCTCCGATTGCGGGGGCGTAGCAGGGTCTTCCTGCTTATTAGCCCCTGAAAGCCTTATCCACCTCCATGAATTTGTCCAATCTTCTTTTATTTTATTTTATTTTTTATTTTTATTTTTTATTAACTATTTTCACATAACAAATTATTCCAACAATGGTATTTTCCCCCATTTCCCCCCTCCTACCCCTGTATACCCCTCCCTCCCCCCTACGACTTCCCTCAGTTCCTCTTTCTGTTTTGTTAACATATATTGTTCTCTGCATATTATAAAAACATAAAAATCTCCAAATTATCTATGTATTGTGTTGACAAATAAATTTGTGCGTCTTTATTCAAAACCTGCCAAGGAGTCCAACTCATTTTGTTGTTTCTTTAAGTACTTTGTAAAAGGTTCCCATTCTTCTTTAAAGTCACAGTTGTCCTTATCACGTAGCTTGTACATCAGTTTTGCCAATACTGCATAATCCATCAGTTTCCCTTGCCACTGTTCTTTTGTCGGGCTTTCTTCATTCTTCCATCCTTGTGCTATTAAGACTCTTGCTACACGTACATAAATATGTTCTTCATTTTCCTTGGCAGGTCTTTTCCTACGATCCCTAACAAAAATGCTTCAGGCTTTTTTACAAATGTTAATTTAAACATTTTCTTCAACTCATCATATATCGTTTCCCAATTTTAGAAATTTCTCTACAATCCCACCACATATGATAAAAAGCCCCTTCTTTTTCCTCGCATTTCCAACATATATTTGAGTCTGTTTTGTACATTCTTGCTATCTGTACTGGTGTTATGTACCATCTATACATCATTTTCATGTAGTTTCCTTTCAACAGAGAACAGTCTGTAAATTTTAAATCAGTTTTCCAGTCTTCTTTTAGAAGGCCTTCGCTGCCCCCTTTGGGGTGAGTTCCACAGTTTAACTAGGCGCTAAATAGTTGAAGGACGTGGGTGGCGCTTTGGGTTAAACCACAGAGCCTAGCACTTGCCGATCAGAAGGTTGGCGGTTCGAATCCCCGCGATGGGGTGAGCTCCCGTTGCTCGGTCCCAGCTCCTGCCAACCTAGCAGTTCGAAAGCACATCAAAGTGCAAGTAGATAAATAGGTACTACTCTGGAGGGAAGGTAAACGGCATTTCTGTGTGCTGCTCTGGTTCGCCAGAAGCGGCTTAGTCATGCTGGCCACATGACCTGGAAGCTTTACGCCAGCTCCCTCGGCCAATAAAGCGAGATGAGCGCCGCAACCCCAGAGTCGGCCACGACTGGACCTAATGGTCAGGGGTCCCTTTACCTTTTTAAATAGTTAAAACAACTCACCCACAGCACATAAGAAAAGCCCCGCTGGATCAGGCCAATGGCTCTGCTAGTCCAGCATCCTGTTCTCTCCAGGTCCAGCCAGGTAATAATTATTATTATTATTTATTTATTTATTTATTTATTTATATCCCACCCTCCCCAGCCGAAGCCGGTCTCAGAGCGGCTAACAACAGTAAAAGTAACACAGCATTCTAAAATCAATTCAAAATCAAATTAATGGCAACCATTGGACTAGAGTTCTATGAGGATTACCAAAGGAGGGGGTCAGACTGTGCCTTGGCCAAAAGCCTGGTGGAACAGCTCCATCTTGCAGGCCCTGCGGAAAGATGTCAAGTCCCACAGGGCCCTGGTCTCTTGTGACAGAGCGTTCCACCAGATCGGGGCCACGGCCGAAAAGGCCCTGGCTCTAGTTGAGGCCAGCCTAACCTCTCTGTGGCCCAGGACCTCCAAGATGTTTTTGTTTGAAGACCGTAAGGTCCTCCGTGGGACATACCAGGAGAGACGGTCCTGTGGGTATGAGGGTCCTAGGCAGTATAGGGCTTTAAAGGTTAAAACAGTACCTTGAACCTGATCCTGTACTCCACCGGGAGATAGTGCAGCTGGTATAGCACCGAATGAATGTGATCCCGCAGCGAGGACCCCGTAAGGAGTCTCGCCGCGGCATTCTGCACCCGCTGGAGTTTCTGGGTCAGTCTCAAGGGCAACCCCACGTAGAGCGAGTTACAATAATCCAGTCTGAAGGTGACCATCGTGTGGATCACAGTGGCTAGGTCAGGGCGAGAGAGGCAAGGAGCCGCCTTTGTTATAGCTGCAATCTGTGCCTCCATGGAAAGGGAGGTGTCGAAGATTACACCCTGCTGATCAGAAGCCTCAAGCTGGACCCGGGGGCAACATCTGCCCTTCTGCAATTCCTAACATCTGGTATTATTATTATTATTATTATTAATTTTGTGTTTTTATAATGTGATTTTATGTTGTGAACCGCCCTGAGACCTGCGAGTATAGGGCGGTATACAAATTCAGTAATAATAATAATAATAATAATAATAATAATAATAATAATAATAAATAATGAGAACCCACTTTGGGGCAATAGTTGGGACTTTAAAACGGTATGATAGAGCCTCTGATTGGATGCATCTCATGATGGGGGAAAGTTATCTCTTTTTAGAAAACGGCCTTGGAGATTTTTAATGCAGTAAGATTGGAAACCTAAATATATGAAATCTTAGGAACTTTTGCTACTTTCTATGAGATGTCATTGCTTTTGTGATCGTATTGTTTGCAATTGTAAGGGTTCTCTTTTTTATTAAAAAAAAATGTTTGCAATGTTGTATTTTACATCATTGTAACCCGTCTTGGGACCTTAGGGCGGAGGGTGAGTAATAAATTGAAACAAACAAACAAATAAGTGCAAATAAGTATTTTCTTTTGTCCGCCCTAGCTCTAAATCGCTCTCTTCGGTCCCAATAGATGCCAAGAAATAGGTAGAAGCTGGGAAAGGTGTGAGGCTTTTGTTTGTTTGTTTGTTTGTTTCGTTTTTGGTTTCGAGGGGCGGGGGCTGGAATTGCCCACAAAGGTGGGAGAGAAAAATCACCGAACTAGACAGACTGTGGCGCAGAGTAATATTACAGCTTCCTCTTGCTTTTCCTCTCGCTCATAAACCAGGCAGCAGGCTTCTTTCTAAAGGAGACCCGTCTGGCGATGCTCTGGAAATGGCAATAATTACAAGCTGATGATGGATGTCGAATGAGAGAGCACCCCCCCCCCTCCCCACAACGGCTCATATGGATGTACAGACTTGGGCTGCAGGGAAATTACAGGCTAAATCCCTTCCTAGCTAAAGCCTTTTGGTGTCCTTAATCACAGACTTTGAACGCTGTAATAAACAGTCTTGCATTTTATCAGCCGGCTTCCGTGGCAGGCAAGCAAAAGCTTCTTTTTGTTGCTGTTGCTTAAAAATACAGTGGTGCCTCGGTTTAAGAACAGTCCGGTTTAAGAACGATTCAGTTTACATACTCCGCAAAACAAGAAATAAGTGTTTGGGAACTTTACCTCAGTCTGAGAACGGAATCCGAACGGAGGAAGGGCACCAGCGGCGGGAGGCCTCATTGGGGAAAGCACGCCTTGGTTTAAGAACGGTTTCGAATATTCTAATCAATAAGTTTTCTAAATCTTTCATAAATCTGTTCTAAACATATTTGTATGAGATTGTATGGAAAAAAACATGGAACAACATACAATTTTGCTTAAAATGTATATAGGAAGTGCAGTGTAAGCGATGGAAGTCAATCAATGAAATTTTATTATTGAGATATTTGTGGAATAAATTTGGAAGAGGTTCCTCCAATTTTTCTTCTTCTTCCAATTTTTCTTTTTCTTTTTTCTTTTCTTCCTTTTTTCTTTTTTGTTCTTTTTTACAGGGAACCAGGCAGAGGGCCTTCTTGGTAGTGGCACCCGCCCTGTGGAACACCCTCCCATCAGATGTCAAGGAAATAGACAACTATCTGACTTTTAGAAGACATCTGAAAGCAGCCCTGCTTAGGGAAGTTTTTAATGTTTGATGCTTTATTCTGTTTAATATTCTGCTGGAAGCTGCCCAGAGTGGCTGGGGAAACCCAGCCAGGTGGGCAGGGTGCAAATGATATTATTATTATCTGCTTGGGCTGGGAAAAATCCTTGGCTTGAACCCCAGGGAATTGCTCCCGGGCTGTGTCAACATTTAACATTGGGTGGACCAATGATCTAAGGCAGCTTCTGGTTTTCCCGTGTTTGGATATGGGTGCAATCCCACATTTCACAGAATTGGAGAGTTGTAGAGTTGGAAGGGACCCTGAGGGTCATCTAGTCCAACCCCCTGCAATGCAGGAATTTCAGCTAAAGCATCCAAGATAGGTGGCCCTCCAACCTCTGCTTAAAAACTTCCACTAAAGGAAGTTGGCGGAAATGACTGGCAAAATCCGAGACCAGGGAGAAGAGTTGGTGGAAGAAGATTGGGAAAAAAAATAAAGTATATTTACAGAGATATTGTAAAATTAATGAATGTTAGAAGGATGCTGGAAAGAAGTTATATGGCATTAGTAGAAATGTTATTAAGAATTAGGTAAGAATAGATTGATTATGATGTATGGAAGTGAGAGCTGGACCATAAAGAAGGCTGATCGCCGAAGAATTGATGCTTTTGAATTATGGTGCTAGAGGAGACTCTGGAGAGTCCCATGGACTGCAAGAAGATCAAACCTCTCCATCCTGAAGGAAATCAGCCCTGAGTGCTCACTGGAAGGACAGATCCTGAAACTGAGGCTCCAATACTTTGGCCACCTCATGAGAAGAGAAGACTCCCTGGAGAAGACACTGATGCTGGGAAAGATGGAGGGCGCAAGGAGAAGGGGGCGACAGAGGACGAGATGGTGGGAGAGTGTTCTTGAAGCTACCAGCATGAGTTTGACTAAACTGCGGGAGGTAGTGGAGGACAGAGGTGGCTGGCGTGCTCTGGTCCAGGGGTCACGAAGAGTCGGACACGACTAAACTACTAAACAACAACAACAACAATAGATTGATTATGGGTAAAGGTGTAAAATTTAAGGCTAAATTGCGTTAAGATAAATTATGGAACTAAATTTGAGAAAGAGGGAAAGGACTTGCTGAAACAACTAATTGAACTAGAATACAAAAAGGGAGGTGAGAGGAAGTCAAGGAAATAAGCAAATGAAAGATAAGGACATGAAAATACTGGTTCTTCTTTCTTTGCTCTTCTTTAAATGTTTTTTGCTTTTTAAATGTTTTTGTTTTTTCTTTCATAATGTTTTGTTGTTTCTTTTTTATTGTATTTTTTCTTTATCTATTTTTGAAGCTTTGTATGTTTTTCTTTTTTCTGGATTTGTTAAACCCTAATAAATATTTAAAAAAAAAAAAAACTTCCACTGAAGGAGAATCCATCCAGGGCCGTCTTACCAATAGGGGTTAGTGGTGCAGGGCACCAGGGTGGCAAGTTCCGGAGGGCGCCAGGGAAGAGGCGGAGGCTGGACGCGGCACCTCCCGGCATCAGCTCACCACCCTCGCCCGCCTCCACCATGCCATGCCACGCCAAAGCAGCGCCGCGCCCGGAGCCTCCACCTGCCATGGCTACCATGGCACGAAGTGACCAGCATAGCTGGGAGCCACTGCCTGCCTCCTCCAGCCCCGCAAAGCTGGGTGCAGCGCCGGCAGCGCCGTCCTCCCTAAAAAAGGTTGGCAACTCTGGGAGACAGGGAGCGCCGGCGCCGGAGGGATCTTTGCACCACGGCGCCGGATATGCTTAAGATGGTCCTGAGTCCATCACCTCCCAATGGAGTCCATCCCACTGTTGAACAGCTCTTACCCTCAGAAAGTTCCTCCTGATGTTTAGTCAGATGTACCTGGAGATGCAAAGAACATATAAGGTCACCAGTATTATCCCATTAGTATGGCAGAGGTTGCATTGTGCCTTTCAGCTGTAGCCCATTGAGATGAGCATGGGAACAGGTACATGGTAATTGAGATTCAGCCGCCGGCTTTCTCTCTTAGCATTTCTTTGGGCTTGAGTTGTGGTTCCAGCATGGCAGGGGGTTGAACTAGATGACTCCATGGGTGCCTTCCAACCAGTGCTGGATTTACGTATAAGCTAAACAAGCTATAGCTTGGGGCCCCACTCTCTTGGGGGCCCCAAAAAAATTTAAAGGGGGGAAAACTGGATGTACATTTCCAAAATATAAGATAAAAAACAAATAAAATAAAGCCTACATAGCAGCAACAGTGTTTTGTGTTGTGTAGGCTCCTAGGATGTAACCAATGGGCCCCGCCTGCTCGCCTGCTCCCTAAAATATCACTGGTTTGCTCCTCTGTGGGTTAAACCACAGAGCCTAGGACTTGCCGATCAGAAGGTCGGCGGTTCGAATCCCTGCAATGGGGTGAGATAGGAGTTCGAACCTAGCAGTTCGAAAACACATCAAGTGCAAGTAGATAAATAGGTACCACTCCAGCGGGAAGGTAAATGGCATTTCCGTGCTCTGCTCTGGTTTGCCAGAAGCGGCTTGGTCATGCCGGCAACATGACCCGGAAGCTGTACACCGGCTCCCTCGGCCAATAGAGCAAGATGAGCGCCGCAACCCAGAGTCGGCCACGACTGGACCTAATGGTCAGGGGTCCCTTTACCTTTATATATAGGGTGCCTACATTCTGCATGGACTGGTTGCATGGCAACATGGGCAAATGTCTTTGGTTACCTATTAGGTCCATCAGTTACCATATAGCATATATTCAACACAGAAAACAGCTACAATTTGTTGTTGACAAAGGACAGTTGGACATATAAAGGGCCCCATGACCTTCAGCAGCTTAGGGCCTCATCAAACCTAAATCCGGAACCAGAAGTGGGGAGATTTGCTGTTGCACACAAATCCTGTTTGTGGGCCTCATAGAATCATAGAGTTGTGTTGGAAGGGGTCCTGAGGGTCATCTAGTCCAGCCCCCCGCAGTCCTAGAATCTCAACTATAGCATCCACGACCGATGGATGGCCACTGTGAGAACAGGCTGCTGCGTCAATCCTAAATCTGGCCCTGGGTCCAACTCTGCAGTTGTCTGAGTTTGCTTGGTCAGGCACCTGAGTAAGTCCTTCCTCTCCTCCCTTTCGGTGTTTGTGACAAGCCCCATGAAGGAATGGGTTGGTTGGGTTACAGGAAGCTTCCGATCCCGTCCTCCTGTCTTCATTCACAAGCCCCGTTCCCCCTTTCCGATTGGGTCTCTCCCCCGCCGATGTGAAATGATTTCTTTATATTTAACTGTCTCTTTCCAATACAGACCGGAATTGTTCTGAACAAAGGGCCAGCGGAATCGGTGGGAACTATATATTAAACGCAAGACAATTTGTCTAGTTTTCATTAGGCCGCTGAGTGAAACGTCGAAGCGCCTCTGTTTTTCCCAAGGTACTCAGATATCCGCAAAAGACCTTCATCGCCAGACCCGCCTGCCCCACTTCTCCCACCACCAAGGAAATAATGCCTGGCTTTCTGCTCTTTATACTGTCAACGGTGACGGCAACCAGGAATGCTGACATTTCTTATTGTTTACAAGGGATGAACACCAACAAGGCATCCCTGATCATTAGATAAACTCTCCCAGCCCTGCCTCCGCTCAGATGACCAGGCTAACCTTTGCCTATAATTGACGGCGAAAGACATTAGCCAGAGATGGGATCAAAAGCCGATTTCCATTCAAAATAAACCAGCAACTGGAAAGAACGCTCCATGCCAAATCGTACAGGCCCAACAGAGAGCGAGGGAGGCGGTGTTTTCTGCCGGGTGCGTTTGCCACGAGACGGATGATGTTTCGAAGGAATCTCTGAGCGCATAAAGGGAAGGGAAGTTTATGCTTCAAGTGGTTTGTTTCATGACCCTTGGATCAGAATCTGATCAGACTCCTAGGGTGCTATTTTAAGGTGGGTTTTATACAGTATACCACCCTCTTGCAAAACATCAGGGAGGAGGGGATAGCCACAAAAGAGGAGCTTTGCAAGCTTTAAAAGCAGTGCAGAACAATTATTAAAACACTTTTTCTTTCCTCTTTGGCGATTACTCGTAGCCGAGTAAGATTGTCTTCCATAAACACAGTTTTAACAATGAGTCCGTAGGTGACTGTGCAGGCCAATTCTGGATCCACACGTCCTTCCACAGTGGGGACATTGGTTCCTGGGCGGGAGTTGATCATGGTGAGGGTTTGCCAAGTGAGCCTTCCTCTTGACACGTTTCTCCCTTGTGTCCCGAGTTTGAGTGTCTTCACCTTTGGGAACACTGCGCAGGCCAGTGTTTCCCAATTGTCTGTGTTTATACTACATTTTTTTAGATTTGCCTTGAGACAGTCTTTAAACCTCTTTTGTTAACCACCAGCATTGCGCTTTCCATTTTTAAGTTTGTAATAGAGTAGTTTCTTTGGAAGACGATCATCCACACAACATGACCAGTCCAACAAAGTTGATGTTGGAGAATCATTGCTTCAACACTGGTGATCTTTGCTTCTTCCAGTACCCTGATTAGTTCACCTGTCTTCCCAAATGATGTGTATTTTATTTTTACCAATTAATTTTATTTAGGGCTGGTTATGTTTGCTTTTTGAAAAATGAATAAATATTTTAGAGAATCCTCTAATGGAGGAAAATCCACCATCTTCCAAAGCGGGTTGCTCTATTTTTGCGACATGGTGAGATCAAGAATTCGTCCCTATGTTTAATCCAAAATCCTTGTGGTTTCAGCCTGCTGCTTTGAACTCTGAAGGCACAGGCTGTGTGGCATTTTTGAAAAAACCAGTATCATAATGATCTCTTCTCCATGCCAGATCCACAAGGCCAATTCCCCACTTCCAGCCACACACACCTGCCCAAGAAGGACATCAGAAGGAATGTCAGGTGCGCAGCAGGTTGTTGTTGTTTAGTCATTCAGTCATGTCCGACTCTTTGTGACCCCATGGACCAGAGCATGCCTGTAAACTTTGCCATCTCGACGTCGTTCATCGGTTTTGTCTGCCACTCTTCTTTGATGGGAGTTGTAGACCCTTGGGATCATCTAGTCCAAGCCCCTGCAAAACACAGTCAGTGGCAGCCAAAGCAGCATGGCTCCATGAGTGCCGGATTTATATACAAGCTAAGCCAAAATCCCTTATTTGGCTGCTGATCCCTTATTTTCGAGGCTGCTGGTCCCTTATTTTCAAATCTGTAAGTTGACAGCTATGGGCTAGTAGTCACTGGCAGCCCTCTGCCCCACGACAGCCCTCCAGTCAGAGCACTGCCTTCTCTAATACAGGCCACCCGGCCACCCTACACATGGGCCCAGAAAGGAACCTGAGCATTGCAAACAGAGTTTCGCCCCAGATCCCTTAGGTCCATAGTTTTGGAAACAGGCTCGGAAAAAAAAGAAAACAATGAAATGGCTTGCTTTGTTTGTTATCTTAATCCTGTGCATTTAATATCCTTTTCTCCTCTTCGGCTGCCTCCACCCACCGCCCCGCTCCCTCCCTTGTTTCATCCAGCACCTTCCGAAAGCGCAGCCAACACTGTGGTCAAACAGAGTTCAGAGTTCTCGCTAATGAGCCCAGCTCTGAGGTTCGCCCAGCAGCCAGCCGCTCTTTCAGAAATTGCACCAGTCCACGCTCCAGGGATCTGTTTCCTCTCCACTTCAGTTTGATGGAGGGGAAGAAAATATATCCTTCTCTCCTGTATGTCTTCTGCCCTCGCTTGCCCTCCTCCTCAGAGCTGAGGGGTGCAAAACTCTTTAGACCCTTCTTTTTTCGAAGCACAACAAGGCTGCCTGCGTCGTTCTGGGCAAATGTTAGCGTTGCAGGGTCAACTCCAGGGTGTGCATGTGTGTTTGTGTGAAGTCAAACGCACACTGGAACGTCAGGTTTGCACAGTTAAAAGTGGGTGGAACAAGGGGAAAGATTTTGTTTCGTTCTTGCTTTGATTATGTATTTTGTGTTCTCATATTGTCTTTTTATGATGTCGACCTCCCCGTGATCTTCACGTAAAGAGTAGTATGCAAATTTAATAAATAGATATCTGAAAAAGTGTCCATGCACATTAAAGCTCTTAGGTATCTGAAGAAGTGTGCATGGACACGAAAGTTCATACCAATAACAAACTTAGTTGGTCTCTAAGGTGCTACTGGAAGGAATTTTTTTATTTAATAGGTAAAGGGACCCCTGACCATTAGGTCCAGTTGTGGCCGACTCTGGGGTTGCTGCTCATCTCGCTTTATTGGCCAAGGGAGCCGGCGTACAGCTTCCAGGTCATGTGGCCAGCATGACTAAGCCGCTTCTGGCAAACCAGAGCAGCGCACGGAAATGCTGTTTACCTTCCCGCAGGAGTGGTACCTATTTATCTACTTGCACTTTGACGTTCTTTCGAACTGCTAGGTTGGCAGGAGCAAGGACCGAACAACGGGAGCTCACCCCGTCGTGGGGATTCGAACTGCCAACCCTCTGATCAGCAAGTCCTAGGCTCTGTGGTTTAACCCATAGCGCCACCCGCGTCCATTTTATTTAATAAATAATTATTATTAAAGGGCTCTCTCTCATCTAAGTGCAACAAACCCGCTTTAAAAACAGAGAATCACATACGTTCCAACATTTATTTGATGAAAATAGGGACATCTTATTCAACAGCAACAATTTATTTATACCTCGTCCATCTTACTGGGTTGCCCCAGCCACTCCGGGCAATGTTCAACATATATAAAAGCATAATAAAAACATTAAACATTACAGAATTCCCTCTACAGGTCTGCCTTCAGATGTCTTCTAAAGGTTGTATAGTTACTTATCTCTTTGTATAATTACTTATCTCTATCCTTCCAACATTTCTCGCAAAGAAAATAGGGATATTCTAAGGAAAAGAGGGTCATTCTGGGATCAAATCAGAAACCAGGATGGCTTCCATAAATCCGGGACTGTCCCTAGAAAATAGGGACACCTGGAGGGTCTGAAATCGTGGACTTTTTCTGTTTGGAAAGCAAAGGGGAAATTCAATGAGTAGCATGGCATGAAGAAGTGATTGATGGGGATATGGGAGGGATGCCAGAGGCATTGACGGGTGTGAACTCGCTCCCACAGATGCAGTGATGGCCGCCATCTTGTGTACCTTTAAAAGAGGACGGGACAAATCGATGGAGGATAAAGCTATGCTTAAATCCCAGGGCATTACTGATGGATGAACCAGTGTGGGGGAAGGGAGGCAGGTCAGTGGTCTTCTTCTTTGGCGATCACTCATAGCCAAGTAAGATGGTCTTCCAGGAACACGGTTTCAACAACAACAACAACAACAACAACAATAGTAATATATTATTTATACCCTGCCCATCTGGCTGGGTTTCCCCTGCCACTCTGGGCGGCTCCCAACAGAGGACTAAACACAGAATAAAACTTCAAACACTACCCGAAGGAGTCTCAAAGCAGCTAACAATCTCCTTTCCCTTCCTCCCCAACAACAAACAACCTGTGAGGCGAGTGGGGCTGAGAGACTTCAGAGAAGTGTGACTGGCCCAAGGTCACCCAGCAGCTGCATGTGGAGGAGCGGGGAAGCGAACCCGGTTCCCCAGATTACGAGACTGCCGCTCTTAACCACTAGACCACACTGACCGGTGTCTTCAGCTGGTGGATTAGGACCTGATCTAAGGTGGGTTACAACAGCAGCACTACTGTAATAAAAATATATGGTAAAAATTGAAAATGAGCCCCCAAATGTATATTTGGCTTAAAGGTGAGTCCCAAGTCTGGAAAAGTTGAAGAACTACACTAGACTACACTGACCTAGATGGACATAAGGCAGGTTTCTGTGTTCTCAATATATTCAATAGTATATGGGTTGGTGGGTCTGTTAATCTGTTGTGCCTCTGGTAATACTCCCCCCCAGGACTGCTGCTGGGGCTTCCTGGAGTTGTAGTCATTAACACCTGGAGAGCATTAAGCCAGCCACCAGTCACATTTATTTATTTATTGAATTTATATACCGCCCTATACCCGGAGGACTCAGGGCGGTACACAGAAAAGGTAGCGATATATAAAATCAAAATCAAAACAACAACCCAATAACAACAACAACCCCCCCACCCAAAAAAACCACATTTTAAAAGAGCATAGGATGTCAATCGAATCAACCAAAGGCCTGGTTGAAAAGGAACGTTTTTGCCTGGTGCCTAAAGGTGTCTAATGAAGGTGCCAGGCGAACTTCCCTGATTATCGTCTTTATGCCTGATTATCATCTTCCAAAGCAACTACTCTATTTCGAACTTAAAAATGGAAAGCGTAATGCTGGTGGTCAACAAAAGAGGTTTAAAGATTCTCTCAAGGCAAAGCTAACAACAATTGGGAAACACTGGCCTGCGAGCGCTCCAGTTGGAGAACAGCCTTTACCAAAGGTGTCATGAAGACACTCGAACTCAGGACACAAGGGAGAAATGTGCTAAGAGGAAGGCATGCTTGGCAAATCCACACTGTGATCAACTCCTGCCCGGAAACCAATGTCCCCACTGTGGAAGGACATGTGGATCCAGAATTGGCCTCCACAGTCACTTACGGACTCATTGTTGAAACCATGTTTATGGAAGACAATCTTATTCAGCTTCTCGCCAAAGAAGATGAAGAAAGAAGAAGAAGATCCTACAGATGGGGGCCACTGCAGAGAAGGCCCGTTCTTGTGTTGCCACCCTCCGGCCCTTTCAAGGAGGGGGCACATGAAGGAGGGCCTCAGAAGATGATCTCAGGGTCCAGGTAGGTTCATAGGGAAAGAGTTGCATGCCAATTCCCCAATGGGACCCCACTTCCTTTTGCATGCTACTGCACCAAACTGCATGCATGGGACTCTGGTCTCCATAGCATATCTTAGCAGCATGCAAGCTGAACCTTGCATGCCCTGAGTGCCCCTGCGTCCTGTTGTTTCCTTGACCCAGAAGAGAACAAGGAGGACTGTTCCCTCCACCAGATGGCACTGCAGTCTAGCATCAACTATATCATAGATAAGTGATTTCTACGCTCAGGGTCGGGACCTGCTAGTAGTAGGGTCCATGGGAAGCCTAAGAGCAAATGAGACAAGGAATGTGTTGACTTTGGAGTTGATAGAGAGTCGGCCCAGAGAGACAGGCAGGAAAACCCTCAACATGCAAAAAAGAAAACTACTGACTGCATCCCTTGAGGGTGGGAGCGACTAGCCTAGTTCAAGATTATTGCCATGTCATCTGACAGGCACTTTTGAAGCGCTTCCAGGCTCCCCTCCCAGCTGCAGAAAGAATAAATCTCAAGGCGAAACATATTTATTTCTTATAATCTGCTACGTGTGCAGATCGCCGTTGATATAACATGATGTCTGTTTCGTTGGAAGGCTATTTGTAAAAATGACACTCCCATGATGGCCTCCTAAAAGTTTGATGGGGAATCTGTAGGTGGTCTTCTGCCATGGTGATCACCTGCCCTGGCAGGTGGGCATCTCTGAAGGACACTTGGACCACTGGCCTTGCTACAGAGCTTCACCTGCAATGTCCATTGGCCAAAGGGAGGATGGACATGCCATATCGTCTGGGCTCCATGTTCTGATACCAAGACAGAAGGATCACACAGGTGGACATCTGTCTGAAATAACCTTCGGCAACCTGGTGTCCTCCAGTTGTTGTTGGACTACAACAGCCCCAATGAGCACTGGCTGGGGATGATGGGAGTTGTAGTCCAACAACATCTAGAAGATACCAGATTGCTGAAGGCTGCTCTGACGTATACCAAGATTGTTGTTGTTGTTGTTTAGTCATTTAGTCATGTTCGACTCTTTGTGACCCCATGGACCAGAGCACGCCAGGCACTCCTGTCTTCCACTGCCTCCCACAGTTTGGTCAAATTCATGTTAGTAGCTTCAAGAACACTGTCCCACCATCTCGTCCTCTGTCGTCCCCTTCTCCTTGTGCCCTCCATCTTTCCCAACATCAGGGTCTTTTCCAGGGAGTCTTCTATTCTCATGAGGTGACCAAAGTATTGGAGCCTCAGATTCAGGATCTGTCCTTCCAGTGAGCACTCAGGGCTGATTTCCTTAAGAATGGATAGGTCTGATCTTCTTGCAGTCCATGGGACTCTCAAGAGTCTCCTCCAGCACCAGAATTCAAAAGCATAAATTCTTTGGCGATACCAAGATTAGGGTTTTTTAAAGACTCTTTTCGTGTTGTTGTCACCTACCCTGGGACCTTATGATAAAAGGCAGGCGGTAAATTGAAATAACAGCAGCAGTGACAGCAGCCAAACAGTTAGAGGCGACATGAGATCCATCTTCTAATATCTGAAGGACCATCACATGGATGATGGAGCAAGCTTGTTTTCTGCTGGTCCAGCGCAGAGCATCCGAACCAACGGATTAAAATGACAAGACAGGAGATTCTAGCTAAACATTAGGATGAACTTTCTGGGGAGTTTGGATTTGATATCCCACTTTATCACTACCCTAGGGAGTCTCGAAGCGGCTAACATTCTCCTTTCCCTTCCTCCCCCACAACAAACACTCTGTGAGGTGAGTGGGGCTGAGAGACTTCAGAGAAATGTGACTGGCCCAAGGTCACCCAGCAGCTGCATGTGGAGGAGCGGAGACACAAACCCGGTTCACCAGATTACGAGTCTATTGCTCTTAACCACTGCACCACACTGGCTCTCAACTGGCTCTCTTCTGATGGTAAGAGCTGCTTGAAAGACAAACAAAATGAATGGCAAAACAAGCTATTTGAGTACTCTGAGCTAGCAAAAATGACACAGAAGATCAGGCATCAGAGTAATAAAATCTTTATTAATGATTGGAACAAATTTATATCATACATGGAGAAAAACTTAGGTAATATTAAAATAACAGTAGGTGAATTATAGAATCTGCGAAGTAAAGATAAAGGTAGAAAGAAGGAACTGCAAGAAGGGTATCAATGGGATATAGCTTAAATCGCGGTGGAGGGAAGTCAGAATGATGTTATGATAATTAATACTTTCGGAGAAATGTATTTACGTCTTGATATTTTATTGTCTACATCTGTTTATTTTGCGATGTCTTTTTTCCCCCCTTTTTCTATTGTGATTTTAAAAGAGTGAATGTTGGAAATAAAAGTTATAAAAAAAACAAAAACAAACAAAAACAAACAAACAAACAAACAAAAGGTGGTCAGCTCTCCTTCCTGGAGCCGGCGTGGTGTAGTGGTTAAGAGTGGTGGACTCGTAATCTGGTGAACTGGGTTCACTTCCCCGCTCCTCCACATGCAGCTGCTGGGTGACCTTGGGCTAGTCACACTTCTCTGAAGTCTCTCAGCCTCACTCACTTCACAGAGTGTTTGTTGTGGGGGAGGAAGGGAAAGGAGAATGTTAGCCCCTTTGAGACGCCTTAAAGGGAGTGAAAGGCGGGATATCAAATCCAAACTCTTCTTCTTCTTCTTCTTCTTCTTCTTCTTCTTCTCCTTCTTCTTCTTCTTCTTCTTCTTCTTCTTCCTTGGTGGTTTTTAAGCAGAGGTTGGATGGCCACCTGTAGGAGATTCCTACACTTCAGGGAGGTTGAACTAAATGCCCCTTGGGGAGGTCCTTTTCCAATAATAATAATAATAATAATAATAATAATAATAATAATTTTATTTATACCCCACCCACCCCAGCCAAGTCCGGGTTCAGGGCGGCTAACAACCAATATAAAAACAAATTGATTGAAATACAACTTAAAAAGAAGATTAAAATACAACATTAGAACATTAGAACATTCAAATGCAGCCTCATTTCAATGGAAACTCAAATCAAAAACTTTTTGGGGATGAAAACATCAGGTCTTCACCAAGGCTAACTATCCAGCCTGGTCCTACAGGGGCCAGAAAAAAGCCAGGGAAGTCCCCAAATAGGAGTTCCATCACAGGAGGAGAAAGGAAAAAGGAAAAAGGGGGAGGGGATCAAGTTGATTCCAAGCCAAAGGCCAGGTGGAACAACTCCGTCTTACAGGCTCTGCGGAAAGAAATCAGATCCCGCAGGGCCCTTGTTATGTACTGAGTTGAATAAGATCCAGAATGCAGCAGTCCGATTGGTCTTAGAACAAAAGGATCCAAAATGCAGCAGTCTGATTGGTCCTAGAACAATGCAGCAGTATGATTGGTCTGCAGGAGCCACCCAATCCAGCTCTAGATGGAAGTGAATCCACAACCTGATTGGCCTACAGGAGAATTCCGGAATTAGCCAATCACGTGCAGCCCATTGTGTAAATAATGTATATAATGCAGATACTTTGGGGAAACATTCATTCCTCCTCACCACTATGAGCTGAATAAAGAGCATGAAATCCACTCTCGACTCTGAGTATATTTCAGCCCTGGTCTAATGAGACAGAGCGTCCCACCAGGCCGGGGCCAGTGTTGAAAAGGCCCTGGCTCTGATTGAGGCTACTCTGACTTCCTTAGGGCCCGGGACCACTAGGGTGTTGCTACAGTGGTGCCTCGCAAGACGAAAATAATCCGTTCCGCGAGTCTCTTCGTCTAGCGGTTTTTTCGTCTTGCGAAGCAACCCTATTAGCGGATTAGCGCTATTAGCGGTTTAGCGGCTTAGAAAAAGGGGGGGAGCGGGGGAAAATCGCAAGACGTTTCCGTCTTGCGAAGCAAGCCCATAGGGAAAATCGTCTTGCGAAGCAACTCAAAAACGGAAAACCCTTTCGTCTAGCGGGTTTTTCGTCTTGCGAGGCATTTGTCTTGCGGGGCACCACTGTATTTATGGACCTTAAGGTCCTCTGTGGGGCAGACCGGGAGAGGCGGTCCCGTAGGTACGAGGGTCCTAGGCCTTTGAACTCTATAATTCTATGATTCTATCCCCGCTCTCAAAATGCCCTTTTTGTGATGTAAAAGACGTTTTTCGTACCACAGATTTCCCTATTTCTGCTCCAGTCCTTGGTTGCTAGGGGAAAACCCAATCACCACTCGAGGCGAAGCCAGACAAAGCAAGTTGTTGGAAGACACACTCAGCAGATAAAAGGACCCCCGTGGTTCCTCTGCACGCTCTCATATGCTGGCATACGGTAAACAAAAAAAAAGGGAAGCCCGTGATTCTGAGATGGTGCTGATCTCTCGCCCTTTGATTATCTTCTGTGGTAATGAAGTCAAGACGTGGTGTTTAGTTTACACAGAGCAATTAGGACTTTCATTTCCTTGGCATGATTCATCTCGGAGAGATCAGGCAACGCCAGAAAAACAAAAATGGGGCTGGGGGAGGGAAGAGCAGATATCCAGCCAGACAAACTGGAAAGTAATTTAAGATGGGGCAGGTTTGGGTTCAGATTACAAGGCTTTGCAGATTTACAGCGTTGGAAAGAGTTAAAAACTCCCTCAGACTGACATAGTTCAGCCTACCTGAAATATACTCAGAGTCGCAAAGTGATTTCATGCTCTTTATTCAGCTCATAGTGGTGAGGAGGAATGAATGAATGTCCCCTCAGTATCTGCTTTATATACATTATTTACACAATGGGCTGCACATGATTGGCTAATTCCGGAATTCTACTTTAAGCCAATCAGGTTGTGGATTCACTTCTATCTGGAGCATGATTGGGTAGTTACTGCCAACCAATCATACTGCTGCATTGTTCTAGGACCAATCAGACTGCTGCATTCTGAAGCCTATTGTTCTAGGACCAATCAGACTGCTGCCTTTTGGATCCTATTGTTCTAGGACCAATCAGACTGCTGCAGTTTGGATCCTATTCAACTCAGTACATAACACCCCTCCCCTCTAAGTTCCAGTCCTGCCCGGGAGGTCGCATTCATAGTCCTTGAGGTACGCCGGCGGCCTACGTGTGCGTTGTGGCCTGGGGTGTTCCCTGGTCCGGGGTTCAGGTTCTGGCCCGTGTTCCACGGATGCTGGCTGTGATGGGGCTGTTTGGTCTGGCGCAACTGGCTCGCTCAGTTGTGGTTCTGGTTCTGGTGTCCTTTCGGCCTCGCAGGTCCTCTCTGTGTTTACTGATTCTGCCTCTCCTGCTGGCCCCTCGTGCTCTATGGGCCTCACTGCCCCTCTGTTCCCTTGGGACTCCGCTGCCCTTTCCTCCTCCTGGTTTTCTCCCGGGAATCGTCGCCGTATCTGGTCGCAGTGGCGGCGCCAGCATTGCCCCCCATCTGTTAGCACCTCGTACGACACGGGGCCAGTGACCCTGGTGACTGTGGCGGGTACCCATGCTGGGCCTGCCCCAAAATTCTTTGCATACACTGGGTCCTGAGCCTCGAAGGTCCGGGGGTTCTTGCCTTCCCCCACCTCTACCTCATCCTGAGCTCTATCGGGGTGAAGGCGGTCCAATCTGATTGCAAGGCGCCGACCCATTAGTAGTTCAGCGGGGCTCCGGCCAGTCGTTGAGCTGGGGGTGCTGTGCTGTGCTAGAAGGAATGTGGCAAGGCGGTACTCCCAATCCCCTTGCGTCATGCGGCGAAGGGTGTCCTTGGTGGTCCGCACCATGCGTTCTGCTTGGCCATTGGTGGCAGGATGGAATGGCGCTGAACGGATGTGGCGGATGGCGTTCTGCGCTGTGAAGGTTTGGAATTCTCCTGACGTGAATGCAGTCCCGTTGTCTGAGACGAGAGTGTCAGGGAGCCCGTGGGTTGCAAACAGCCTGCGTAGTACCCGGATGGCTGCGGACGTAGAAGTGGACGGTACCAGTGCGACTTCCAGCCATTTGGTGTAGGAGTCCACCACTATGAAGAATGTTTTCCCCTGAAAGGGGCCAGCGAAGTCCACATGCAGGCGTGACCATGGTGCTCGGGCGGACTCCCAGGACTGGACTGGGGCCCTTGGGGGATCTGGGCGGGATTCTTGGCAGGCCTGGCAGTGTTTGACCCAGGCCTCTATCTCTCCGTCGATCCCCGGCCACCACACATAACTCCTGGCAAGGGCCTTCATTCTTACTACCCCTGGGTGTGTCTCGTGTAGGGCTGTGAGGACCCTTTTGCGGAGGGGCTGGGGAACAACGACCCTGCTTCCCCATAACAGGCACCCCTTGTGGGCCGACAGTTCATGTTTGCGGGTTGTGTAGCTGGCGAATTCTGGCCCGGGGCTGCTGCTGGGCCATCCCCTCCACACCCAGTCCAGGACCCGGGAGATGACCCTATCTTTCTTGGAATGGTGTGCAACTTCTTGTGCCTGAATGGGGCGGTCGGGAAGCAGCTCCAGGCTCATAACCTCCTGTGCAGGTGCTGGGTCGGGGCCTGTTTCCGGTAGTGGTAGCCTGCTGAGGGCGTCCGCATGGCCCATCGCCTTCCCCGGACGGTGAATCAGTGCATACTGGTAGCTGGCAAGGAAAATTGACCACCTGAGGACGCGAGGAGACAGCACTTGTGGGGTCTGCTTTTCAGGGGCAAACAAGCCAAGCAACGGCTTGTGGTCAGTCACCACGGTGAAGGGCCGCCCGTACAAGAAATCATGGAATTTTTTTACTCCCTTCACGATTGCCAGACCCTCCTTGTCGATTTGCGAGTAGTTCCGCTCGGTTGCATTGAGTGTCTGGGAAAAGTATGCCACTGGTACCTCTCTTCCATCCGGGAGTTGGTGTCCCAGGACAGCGCCAATTCCATAGGGCGAGGCGTCGCATGCTAGCACCACCGGCAGCCTCTCGTCGAAGTGTGCCAAGACCGAGTTTGAGACAAGCAAGTCCTTGACTGCCTGGAATGCGGCCTCCTGGCGCTGGCCCCACACCCAAGAGGCCCGCTTGTCCAGGAGTCTGTGTAGGGGCTCCGCTACCGCCGCCTTGTGGGGAAGGAAGGAATGGTAAAAGTTCAATAGTCCCAAGAAGGCCTGAAGTTCAGCCTTGTTCTTGGGCGCTGGGGCATCACAAATGGCCCGTACCTTGTCCCCAGTCGGGTGGACCCCTTCTGCGTCCACCATAAATCCCAGAAAGTCCACCTGAGGCACTCCTAATAGACATTTTTCCCGCTTCACCTTGAGACCTGCCGTCTGGAAACGGTGCAGAACGGTGCGGAGGCGGTCCTCAAACTCCTCTGGTGTGGGCCCGGCAATCAACACATCATCGAAGAAGGGGGTGACGCCAGGAATCCCTTTAAGTAGAGAGTCCATTAGATTCTGGAATATG
This sequence comes from Podarcis muralis, assembly GCF_964188315.1. Taxonomy (NCBI): domain Eukaryota; kingdom Metazoa; phylum Chordata; class Lepidosauria; order Squamata; family Lacertidae; genus Podarcis; species Podarcis muralis. Next base: position 5,478,898 of record NC_135655.1, read on the forward strand.
CCTGGTGCCACACTGACACCGAATTGCAGCCGCTTTACCCTGAATGCTCCTCTGTGCGTCACAATCGTCTGTGCCTCTGCTGTGGCCTCATCTACTGGCAGCTGTTGATATGCTTGGGCCAAGTCCAGCTTGCCAAAAATTTTCGACCCAGCCAGGGTGGCAAGAACATGGCTGACCACTGGCACTGGGTATGCATGGGCCGTGAGGGCCTTGTTTATGGTACATTTGTAGTCTGCGCAGATGCGGACCGAACCATTAGGCTTGACGGGTGTGACGATTGGGGTTTCCCAGGGGGCATTAGGCACCGGCTCCAGCACTCCTTGCTCCACGAGCCGGTCCAATTCCTCGTCTATACGGGGTTTCAGGGCGAACGGGACCCGGCGAGCCTTGAGCCTGACCGGTCGTACTGCGGGGTCAAGCTGTAGAGCAATGGGGGGGCCCGTATACTGTCCCAATTTCCCATCGAAAACCCCCGGAAATTCCTTGCATATGGCGTCCACGTCCACTTGTAAGCTAGTGTGGTTCACCCCGGTGACGGCTAGCCCCAGTGGTCCAAACCATGCCAATCCCAGTAAGCTAATGTAGGGGCCCTTGACCACCAGCAAGTCCAGTTGCCGCGTCCGCCCTCGGTATTGCACCCTGAAGGTCCCCACCCCCATTGTGGGGACCTTACGTTTCTGGAAGTCCCGGAGGGTGAATGGGGCCGGCCTGAGTTTGGGACCCCCAGTAGGACACAGTTTCCTTAAGGTCCTTGCCGAGATTATGGATAGAGTTGAACCCGTGTCAAGCTCCATGCGGCATGGGGCCCCCTCTATCTGTACGTCAATATAAATTTTCTCTACATTGGGGTGGGGCAACTGGTATACCTGGAAGTCCGTGAGCTCTGTCGAGTTGCCTTGGTGCGTTGGGCCCCGGGACCTGGGGCTCTTGGATTGGTCATCTGATGCCTGGCGTCGGGTGGGCCGAGCCCGACACACCCGGGCGATGTGTCCCAATTTTCTGCACTGCCTGCACTCTGCGTTGCGGAAACGGCAGGTCCTCCTCTCGTGACTTTCTCCACAGCTTGCGCAGTTCCCTCCTTCTCGTCGAGGCAGCTGTGGTGTGTGGGCTGCTTGAGTGCGCTGCTGTACTCGGTGCACCTCCTCCCTGTTGGATCCTGAGTCGTCGGTGAGGTCTTCGTGGTGGACCCTTGGTTGGGATGGCTGGCTCGGCCGTGCCTCTTGTGTCGACCTCTCGGCAGCTTCCGTTGCCAGGGCCTCCTCCAGAGCGACCTGGAACGTTAGATCCTTCTTAGCGTAGAGGCGTCGTTGCAGCTTCTCATCCTTCAGGCCACCGACGAGGCGGTCACGAAGCATGTTCTCCAGCTCTGAGAAGTTGCAGAACCGGGCGGCTTGGCGGAGAGAGGTCACAAACCCAGTTATGGTTTCCCCAGGGGCTTGCCGCTTTGCGTAGAAGGCATTTCGACGAGCCACCACTGAGGGCTGTGGCGAAAAGTGCCCCTTCAGCCGTTCCATTATTGTTTTGTATGGAACAGTAGCGACGTCTTCAGGCGCAAGGAGAGCCCGGGCGATTTCAAACGTCTCCTCTCCGCAGACGCTGAAGAATATTGCCCTCTTCTTTGCGTCTTCTTCGTCGGTGACCCCTTTGGCTTCTAGGAGGAAGGTGAAACGGGAGGCATACGCTTCCCAGTCTCCAGATGCTGGGTTGAATGGCGAGAAGCTGTTGTCGGTTGCCATTCTGAGTTCCTTGTGTCCCGGAGCTGAAGCCTGGATACACGGTGCGAGGCAGAGGTGCGGCAGGTGGCGGTGCTGCGGTGCTGTGTGTGGCAGTCAGCTCAGCGGGATCCCACCTTCGTCGCCAGTGAAATATACTCAGAGTCGCAAAGTGATTTCATGCTCTTTATTCAGCTCATAGTGGTGAGGAGGAATGAATGAATGTCCCCTCAGTATCTGCTTTATATACATTATTTACACAATGGGCTGCACATGATTGGCTAATTCCGGAATTCTACTTTAAGCCAATCAGGTTGTGGATTCACTTCTATCTGGAGCATGATTGGGTAGTTACTGCCAACCAATCATACTGCTGCATTGTTCTAGGACCAATCAGACTGCTGCCTTTTGGATCCTATTGTTCTAGGACCAATCAGACTGCTGCAGTTTGGATCCTATTCAACTCAGTACATAACACTACCCTTGAGAGAGAAATAGAAGTATTCACTGATAGGCAATATATGAAACTGTCTCCTAATTGTAATGCTAATGCTAATACAGTGGTGCATCGCAAGACGAAATTAATTCGTTCCGCGAGTTTTGTCGTCTTGCAATTTTTTCCGTCTTGCGAAGCACGGTGTCGGGAAACTTTTGGAAAAGCTTCAAAAATCACCAAAGTCTTCAAAAACCTCAAAAAAGGCTACCACACCGCGTTCTATGAGTTGCTCCTCGAAGTCAAGTCACAACTGTATTAACGGTTTTAAGAAAAAGGAAACAAACTTGCAAGACGTTTCCGTCTTGCGAAGCAAGCCCATAGGGGAAATCGTCTTGCGAAGCAGCTCAAAAAACAAAAAACCCTTTCGTCTAGCAAGTTTTTTGTCTTGCGAGGCATTCATCTTGCGAGGTACCACTGTAATAAATATTATATTATTATTTTCCCCCCACTCTGGGCGGCTTCCAATAGAATATTAAAAACACAATCAATACATCAAACATTAAAAACTTCCCTAAACAGGGCTGCCTTCAGATGTCTCCTAAACGTCAGATAGTTGTTTATCTCCTTGACCTCTGAAGGGTTCTACAGAACGGGCGCCGCTACCGAGAAGGCCCTTGGTCTGGTTCCCTGTAACCTCCTTTCTTGCAGGGAGGGAACCGCCAGAAGGCCCTCGGAGCTGGACCTCAGTGTCCGGGCAGAACGATGGGGGGTGGAGACACTCCTTCAGGTATACTGGGCCGAAGCCGAAGCCGAATTGTGTTTGGAAACGTACTGGGAGCCAATGTAGGTCTTTCAGGACTGGTGTTATGTGGTCTCGGTGGCCTCTTCCAGTCACCAGTCTAGATGCCGCATTCTGGATTTGTTGCAGTTTCTGGGTCACCTTCAAAGGTAGCCCCACGGAGAGCGCACTGCAACAGTCCAAGCAGAAGATAACCAGAGCATGCACCACTCTGGCGAGACAGTCTGCGGGGAGGGAGGGTCTCAGCCTGCGTACCAGATGGAGCTGGTAGACAGCCGCCCTGGATGCAGAATTGACCTACACCTCCATGGACAGCTGTGAACCCAAAATGACTCCCATGCTGCGCACCTGGTCCTTCGGGGCACAGTTACCCCATTCAAGACTAGGGAGTCCTCCACACCTGCCTGCCCTCTGTCCCCCAAAAGCAGTACTTCTGCCTTTGTCAGGATTCAACCCCAATCTGTTAGCCGCCATCCATCCTCCAGCCGCCTCCAGACACTCACACCTCAGGACCTTCACTAGAACTCATGGTCATCTGATGAAGCTGAAGGTTGGTAGATACAGGGCAGGGGAAACGAAGGACTTCCTCACACAGCACGTAGTTAAACTGTGGGATTTGAGGCAACGATGACCACCCACATGGATGTCTTTAAAAGAAGACTGGACATAATGTTTGAGGACAAGGCTGCCAATGGCCTTTAACCCTGTCCTGGAGGGGCCTCCTCCTCCTAACTCCTCGAGTCAGACTTCTAGCATTTCCCAGATCATCCCTTCTGCAGACTGTGTCCCACCACCAGGATCCGGGATCTAAATCACCATCTTCTGAGCCCTCCCTGGGGACTATGTGTTTTGCGTGTAATTATTATTATTGTTGTTAGGGACGCGGGTGGCGCTGTGGGTAAAAGCCTCAGCGCCTAGGGCTTGCCGATCGAAAGGTCGGCAGTTCGAATCCCCGCGGCGGGGTGCGCTCCCGTTGTTCGGTCCCAGCGCCTGCCAACCTAGCAGTTCGAAAGCACCTTTGGGTGCAAGTAGATAAATAGGGACCGCTTACTAGCGGGAAGGTAAACGGCGTTTCCGTGTGCGGCTCTGGCTCGCCAGAGCAGTGATGTCACGCTGGCCACGTGACCCGGAAGTGTCTCCGGACAGCACTGGCCCCCGGCCTCTTGAGTGAGATGGGCGCACAACCCTAGAGTCTGTCAAGACTGGCCCGTACGGGCAGGGGTACCTTTACCTTTACCTTTACCTATTATTGTTGTTGTTATCTTTATTGCATTTTTAAAAATTACAGAGAAAGCATGAATTAATCATTACATCCAAATATTCTAAAATAATAAGAAAAAATACAAAAAAGCAAAAATATAAAAAGGAAAGGAAAAGGAAAAAGGATTAATAATAATAATAATAATAATAATAATAATAGAATTACAGTGGATGCTTGGGTTGCGAACGTGATCCGTGTGGGATGCACGTTCGCAACCCACAGCATTCGCAACCCGCAGCAGTGCGTCTGTGCACTCATGGGTTGCAATTCGGCGCTTCTGCACATGCGCAAAGCGCGATTTAGCGCTTCTGCGCATGCACCACCACCAAAACCCGGAAGTAACTCATTCCGGTACTTCCAGATTTTGGCGGTACGCAACCCAAAAAAACGCAAAGGTATGACTGTAGTCAAGTACACAAAATTTTTCAAAGGATACAAACAATAATTTGAATATTCTATATGCCAGGTTCTCAGAAAGAAATTACGTTTGTAATCCTTCTTTTCTTTCTTTCTTTACAGTCACTTTCTTTCTGTTCCGGAAAACTAGTTGGAATCCCTGCTATATTAGTTGACTTCCTTCTATCTCTTTGCGGCTTCAGCGCTTCTCTTAAGTGACACATATTCTGTATTCATTTATTAAAATCAGTTTTCCCCATTATATCTGTGAAAAGTCATCAATGACTTTTTGACGGGTACATTGCCTCCAACGCCTCTTGCAGTATATATGGCGTGTCACAGATTCGTTAGCATCTTTTAAAAACAGCCGTTAAAAGCATTAAATAGAATCATAGAATCATAGAGTTGGAAGATACCACAAGGGGCATCGAGTCCAACCCCCTGCCAAGCAGGAAACACCATCAGAGCACTCCTGACATATGGTTGTCAAGCCTCTGCTTAAAGACCTCCAAAGAAGGAGACTCCACCACACTCCTTGGCAGCAAATTCCACTGTCAAACAGCTCTTACTGTCAGGAAGTTCTTCCTAATGTTTAGGTGGAATCTTCTTTCTTGTAGTTTGGATCCATTGCTCCGTGTCCGCTTCTCTGGAGCAACAGAAAACAACCTTTCTCCCTCCTCTATATGACATCCTTTATATATTTGAGCATGGCTATCATATCACCCCTTAACCTCCTCTTCTCCAGGCTAAACATGCCCAGCTCCCTTAGCCGTTCCTCATAAGGCATCATTTCCAGGCCTTTGACCATTTTGGTTGCCCTCCTCTGGACACGTTCCAGTTTGTCAGTGTCCTCCTTGAACTGTGGTGCCCAGAACTGGACACAGTACTCCAGGTGAGGTCTGACCAGAGCAGAATACAGTGGCGCTATTACTTCCCTTGATCTAGATGCTATACTCCTATTGATGCAGCCCAGAATTGCATTGGCTTTTTTAGCTGCCGCGTCACACTGTTGGCTCATGTCAAGTTTGTGGTCAACTTATTAAATGTTGCTCACTTACAGAAACTTACATGAAAATGATGTACCAGTGGTATATGACTCCTATTAAGTTAGCAAAAATGTATAAGAGGAGTACAAACACCTGCTGGAAATGTAAAGAAAAAGAAGGTACCTTTTACCATATGCGGTGGTCGTGCAAGGTAATAAAAGATTTCTGGGAAATGATATATAATGAATTGGGGGGTGGGTGTTTAAAACAACTTTTGTAAGAAAAAACAACCAGAAGCTTTTTTATTAGGAATTGTAGGTACCGACCTCCCAAAGGAGCAGAAAAGGCTTTTTATGTATGCGACAACAGCAGCATGGATGCTACTAGCCCAGAGATGGAAGAAGATAAAGTCCCTACCAGAGTAGAATGGCAAATTAAACCGCTAGACTATGTCAAAATAGCAAAACTGACCGGAAAGCTCAGAAACCAAGAAGACAAAAACTTCAAGAAAGAATGGGGGAAATTCATAATCTGTAAGCAGATGAAAACATCAGCAGGATTTTAACATCACCTGTAATGTAACAAGCACTATGGACAATATGGACTGATTCAAAATATAGATTATGAAATAATATGCAGTTGAAAATGTTGAAAGAATATGGAATAATGGTTTTTTTATAAGAAAAAGTTTAAGTTTAATGATTTAAGATAGAAAATATGGTGTTATTTAGCTGTAATGCTAGGAGATAAGGATTTGCTGGACAAATAATTTGAACTAGAAAACAAGAAGGGGAGGTATGAGGAGGTCAGGGAAATATGTTATTGAAATTAAGTTCTGAACTTTATGTGTTTTTAATGTTTTTTCTTTTCTTTTTTACGTTTTTGGAAACTTTAATAAACATCTTATTAAAAAAAATGAAAATGTTGACAGTAGGACCCACGGAGGGGAGGGTGATTCAGATAAATATCTATACTGTATACGGATATGTATTTGGTATTGTAGTAACTCTATACCACAGGGACGCGGGTGGCGCTGTGGGTAAAAGCCTCAGCGCCTAGGACTTGTCGATCGAATGGTCGGCGGTTCGAATCCCCGCGGCGGGGTGCGCTCCTGTTGCTCGGTCCCAGCGCCTGCCAACCTAGCAGTTCGAAAGCACCCCCGGGTGCAAGTAGATAAATAGGGACCGCTTACTAGCGGGAAGGTAAACGGCGTTTCCGTGTGCGGCTCTGGCTCGCCAGAGCAGCAATGTCACGCTGGCCACGTGACCCGGAAGTGTCTCCGGACAGCGCTGGCCCCTGGCCTCTTAAGTGAGATGGGCGCACAACCCCAGAGTCTGTCAAGACTGGCCCGTACGGGCAGGGGTACCTTTACCTTTACCTTTAACTATATACCAGGCATAGGCAAACTCTGGCCCTCCAGATGTTTGGGTCTACAATTCCCATCATCCCTAGCTAATAGGACCAGTGGTCAGGGATGATGGGGACTGAAGTCCCAAACATCTGGAGGGCCGGAGTTTGCCTATGCTGCTCTACGCTTCAGGTATACTGGACCGAGGCCGTTTAGGGCTTTCAAAGTCAGCACCAACACTTTGAACTGTTATTCTTAAAACAATAAGCTTACTATTAGAAAACGAATTCCGAACTAAAACCCCACCCTTTGTCACTTTTGCTTGACAGCTTCGCCCATTCAACCTCCCAACCCATGTCGCTCTCCTCTCTGCGCTCATCATCCAACAGCGTCTTCAGGGAGAACAAATGCAAAGATCGCATTTAGGCCTGTGCATGTTAGGCTCTAAGTAGCACATGGAGGTGAAAGAGGAGAGCGCAAAATATGGTCTGAAGCTCAACATCAAAAAACTGAAAATCATGGCCACTGGTCCCATCACCTCCTGGCAAATAGAAGGGGAAGAAATGGAGGCAGTGAGAGATTTTACTTTCTTGGGCTCCATGATCACTGCAGATGGTGGCAGCAGCCACGAAATTAAAAGACGCCTGCTTCTTGGGAGAAAAGCAATGACAAACCTAGACATCATCTTAAAAAGTAGAGACGACAGAGGACGAGATGGTGGGACAGTGTTCTCGAAACTACCAGCATGAGTTTGGCTAAACTGTGGGAGGCAGTGGAAGACAGAAGTGCTTGGCGTGCTCTGGTCCATGGGGTCACGAAGAGTCGGACACGACTAAACAACAACAACAACAAATGTTAGGCTCTAAGTAGCACATGGAGATTTGGGTGAATCAGTCCTTTGGTATAAGCCGTGGCAAGGGAGCTTTTCTGCAAGGACAAACTGGGTGTGTGAGAAAGAGCGTTGATAGCCAAAAATGGAGGGGCAAGATGCTTGGAGTTGCAGCTGTTTCGAAATGGGGGAAAAGCTAATTAACGTCTGTGGAGATAAGTGTTTGTGAATTCCCTAGTGTTGTGGGGAGAGGGGAGGGAGCCCTGGGAGCGAACGCCTTCCGGGATCCTCTAACGGAGCAAATTCCAAATTATTTTGTTCCAGCGGTGCCTGTTGCATCTAACCCTCCTACCCCCCCCCTTTCTTTTGCTTTCCCATGGGGTTCATCACTAATCTTCAAGTAGGAAGTTATTCATCTTTATTGCTAGCTCGTCCTCCGTGGTGGTCGGTGGTTAACAATCTTTTCATTGCTTCTGTGTTTAGCTGTTCTTTGACATGATAGACATCAGCTGCACTCCGGCGAGCTCACTATTTGTGCAACTTAATTGCTTGCTTCCTTTAATATGGCCTGGATTCCCAACCACCCTCCCTCCCTTTTCCGAGCAAGGCTGTTGGAAGGTGGAGGGGGAAAGCTTCAGGACAGAGCTCTCCCCCGCTAATTAACCTTCCTCCCAAACGCATTAGTAGGACAGGTCAAATAACTGGGGAGTGTTAAGTGTGCCATTAGGACGCTGTTTCTCCACTGGGAACGGGAGATGGAGCTTGCAGGGCAGTGACTCTGTGGAAAACCCATGGTCTAGTGGGGAGGAAGTTCAGTTGGCGTTGGGTTCCCAACCCCCTAAGGCCACCAATAAAAAGACCAGCCTTCCAGTGTTTGCCTCTCGTGTGCCTAGATTACTAGCCTAGTAAAGGTAAAGGTACCCCTGACCGTTAGGTCCTGTCGCGGACGACTCTGGGGTTGTGGTGCTCATCTCACTTTACTTGCTGAGGGAGCCGGCGTTTGTCCGCAGACAGCTTCCGGGTCATGTGGCCGGCATGACTAAACCGCTTCTGGCAAACCAGAGCAGCGCACGGAAACGCCATTTACGTTCCTGCTGGAGCGGTACCTATTTATCTACTTGCACTTTGATGTGCTTTCGAACTGCCAGGTTGGCAGGAGCAGGGACTGAGCAACGGGAGCTCACCCCATCGCTGGGATTTGAACCGCCAACCTTCTGATTGGCAAGTCCTAGGCTCTGTGATTTAACCTACAGTGCCACCAGCATCCCTTTTACATATTTACTTGTGTTTTTATTTTGTATTTTATTCTGGGAACAGCCCTGAGTGCTGTTTATTAATTATTATTATTAATTGAATTCCCACCAAATTCTTCTTCTTTCTTCTTCTTCTTCTTTGGCGATCACTCGTGGCTGTGTAAGATTGTCTTCCATAAACACGGTTTTAACAATGAGTCCGTATGTGACTGTGGAGGCCAGTTCTGGATCCACACATCCTTCCACAGGGGGAGCATTGGTTTCTGGGCAGGAGTTGATCATGGTGTGGATTCACCAAGTGTGCCTTTCTCTTAGCACATTTCTCCCTTGCGTCCTGAGTTCGAGTGTCTTCAAGGCCCATGACACCTTTGGTAAAGGCTGTTCTCCAATTGGAGTGCTTGCAGGCCAGTATTTCCCAATTGTCAGTGTTTATACTACATTTTTTTAGATTTCCCTTGAGACAGTCTTTAAACCTCTTTTGTTGACCACCAGCATTACAGTTCCATTTTTAAGTTCTGAATAGAGTAGTAGCTTTGGAAGACGATCATCAGGCATCTGCACAACATGACCAGTCCAACGAAGTTGATGTTGAAGAATCATTGCTTCAACACGGGCGGTCTTTGCTTCTTCCAGTACACTGGTATTAGTTCACCTGTCTTCTCAAGTGATGTGTAAAAAATTTTGGAGACACCATTGATAGAATCTTTTGAGGAGTTGGAGATGGCGTTTATAAGTGGTCCACGTTTCACAAGCATACAGTAAGGTTGGTAGTACAATAGCTTTGTAAACAAGCTTTTGGTGTTCCTGCAAATGTCCCGGTCCTCAAACACTCTGCACTTTAATCAGGTGAAAGACCTGTTTGCAGACCTCAGGCGATGCTGGATTTCAGAATTTATATACCATCCTATACCCAGCGGTCTTAGAGCTCATTTTCACTTGGCCCGTATTTTGATCATTTTGTGTTCCGATTAATCCTCCTGGGTCAGACAGCTTTTCTCCTTGTTCCGCTGCTGTGCCTTGCAAAAACCCGATATTTCCCGCTGAACTCCAGCTCAGGTAAGGAAAATATCTCTTCGGATTTCACATGTACCTGATAAGATCCAATTCAGCGGGTACGATCGGATTTTCACAAGGCACAGAACAACGAGAGAAGCTCTTGGATCCAGGTGAATTAATCAGAAATTGAGATGAACTGGAACAGATCTGACCATACTTACTTGGAGTAAACATCTATAGGATTGCACATGTAGGTCCTGTGAGTTGCCTGCATGGTTGATCACAGGACAGAATCTGTTTTGAGCGCTTTTACTTGGTATTAGCAGAACAGGATAGCTGATGTTCGCTTTTCCCACAATGCCAGGAAATTCAGAATTTGGCCTGTGGTGGAATTTTATTCCACAGAATCCTTGCTGCATGAAAAAAAAGAAGAGTTCAGTGGGGTTTCTTCCCTTGTGGTTAAAAACATTCTTGGAAGCGGGGGGAGAGGAAGTTTCTCCGCCGCCACCAAGGACACGGAGAAGGGAATGTTTGCTGAAAGGCATGGATTTGATTGTTTGGTTCATTTCTATGTTTTGTTTATTTCCTAAAATGATTAAATAGATCAAGGATTTTTTGTTTTTCTTTTTTAAGAAAAAGAGGCCTGGAGAAACTGCTTTTGTGGCATTTTCACTGCTCGAAATTAAATTGTATTCTTCTGTGTTATTATATCTTCTCTTCCAGACTGCAGATTTCATCAAGTGCTACTGGAAAAAAAGGCTTTCAAAGGAGACCATCATTTTATTTTCCAAGGAACGATTCCAAGGAAGGATCCTTTTGCCCATGTTGAGCAACAGATTCCTGCATTGCAGGAGGTTGGACTAGATGACCCTCATGGTCTCTTCCACATCTACAGTTCTACAATTCTATGATCCAATAAGAAATGTGTTGTTTAGTCGTTTAGTCGTGTCTGACTCTTCGTGACCTCCTGGACCAGAGCACGCCAGGCACTCCTGTCTTCCACTGCCTCCCGCAGTTTAGTCAAACTCATGCTGGTAGCTTCAAGAACACTGTCCCACCATCTCGTCCTCTTCTCATTGTGCCCTCCATCTTTCCCAACATCAGGGTATTTCCCAGGGAGTCTTCTCTTCTCATGAGGTGGCCCAAAGTCTTGGAGCCTCAGCTCCAGGATCTGTCCTTCCCGTGAGCACTCAGGGCTGATTTCCTTCAGAATGGAGAGGTTGGATCTTCTTGCAGTCCATGGGACTCTCCAGAGTCTCCTCCAGCACCATAATTCAAAAGCATCAGTTCTTCGGCGATCAGCCTTCTTGATGGTCCAGCTCTCAGTTCCATACATCACTACTGGGAAAACCAGTACAACTACTGGGAAAAACAAAGGTACAAATCCCGTGATCATGACATCAGCTGGGTGAGGGACCTGAACTCATCAGACCTCTTAAAATGGCAAGAGTGGATTTGCCCCACCCAGTGCCTGGGTTGTTAAATGTGATGGGCTGAACAGCTATTTCCATCCTGCTTCAGCCTTGCTGGCATTCAGTCAGAGCCGCTCCATCTCATCCCACCCGGTTGTATATATTTGGCACACTTTGTAAAATGCACACTTTCCCATGTATTCACTAGTAAAATGTGTATTTTGTATCAATCGTTATTTTGTGTGTGTGTGTGTGTGTGTACACACTCTTTCTACACCAAAACGGCACTGCAAATCCAGAGAAATGCGTATTTTGACTGGGGGTTTCATTCCAATCTGCAAGGAGGTTAAACATTTTCTAATACTAATAAAGTGAATGTTTATTTAAATCCTGCCAATGAGTCTATTGATTTTCTTTGTTTTTGCAAATATAATATAAATGGTTCCCATTCTTTTTCAAAGTCTCTGTCATTTTTGCCAGTTCTGCATAGTTCATCAACTTCTCTTGCCATTGTTCTTTAGTTGGTATTTCTCCAGTCTTCCAATTTTGCACAGTCAACATTCTTGCTGCTGTAAAGGTAAAGGGACCCCTGGCCATTAGGTCCAGTCGCGGAGGACTCTGGGGTTGCGGCGCTTATCTCGCTTTATTGGCCGAGGGAGCCGGCGTACAGCTTCCGGGTCGTGTGGCCAGCATGACTGTGTGGCCAGATTCTGATTTTGACAGAATTACAAGCCTGGTAGATGAAGGGAACGCAGTGGATGTAGCCTACCTTGATTTCAGCAAGGCATTTGACAAGGTGCCCCATGATATTCTTGTAAAGAAGCTGGTAAAATGTGGACTTGACTATGCTACCACTCAGTGGATTTGTAACTGGCTGACTGACCGAACCCAAAGGGTGCTCATCAATGGTTCCTCTGCATCCTGGAGAAGAGTGACTAGTGGGGTGCCACAGGGTTCTGTCTTGGGCCCGGTCTTATTCAACATCTTTATCAACGACTTGGATGATGGACTCAAGGGCATCCTGATCAAATTTGCAGATGACACCAAACTGGGAGGGGTGGCTAACACCCCAGAGGACAGGATCACACTTCAAAATGACCTTGACAGATTAGAGAACTGGGCCAAAACAAACAAGATGAACTTTAACAGGGAGAAATGTAAAGTATTGCACTTGGGCAAAAAAAAAAATGAGAGGCACAAATACAAGATGGGTGACACCTGGCTGGAGAGCAGTACATGTGAAAAGGATCTAGGAGTCTTGGTTGACCACAAACTTGACATGAGCCAACAGTGTGACGCGGCAGCTAAAAAAGCCAATGCAATTCTGGGCTGCATTAATAGGAGTATAGCATCTAGATCAAGGGAAGTAATAGTGCCACTGTATTCTGCTCTGGTCAGACCTCACCTGGAGTACTGTGTCCAGTTCTGGGCACCACAGTTCAAGAAGGACACTGACAAACTGGAACGTGTCCAGAGGAGGGCAACCAAAATGGTCAAAGGCCTGGAAACGATGCCTTATGAGGAACGGCTAAGGGAGCTGGGCATGTTTAGCCTGGAGAAGAGGAGGTTAAGGGGTGATATGATAGCCATGTTCAAATATATAAAAGGATGTGATATAGAGGAGGGAGAAAGGTTGTTTTCTGCTGCTCCAGAGAAGCGGACACGGAGCAATGGATCCAAACTACAAGAAAGAAGATTCCACCTAAACAATAGGAAGAACTTCCTGACAGTAAGAGCTGTTTGACAGTGGAATTTGCTGCCAAGGAGTGTGGTGGAGTCTCCTTCTTTGGAGGTCTTTAAGCAGAGGCTTGACAACCATATGTCAGGAGTGCTCTGATGGTGTTTCCTACTTGGCAGGGGGTTGGACTCGATGGCCCTTGTGGTCTATTCCAACTCTATGATTCTATGATTCTATGACTAAGACGCTTATGGCGAACCAGAGCAGCGCACGGAAATGCCGTTTACCTTCCCGCCAGAGCGGTACCTATTTATCTACTTGCACTTTGAGGTGCTTTCAAACTGCTAGGTTGGCAGGAGCAGGGACCGAGCAACGGGAGCTCACCCCGTCGTGGGGATTTGAACCGCCGACCTTCTGATCGGCAAGTCCTAGGCTTTGTGGTTTAACCCACAGCACCACCCACGTCCCTTCTTGCTGCTGTAGTGGCATACATAAATAAAGTCCAACAGATTTGCTTTTCACTTGGCCAGCCAGGCTAGTTTGCAGAAGTCAGCCTAGGGATTCCTTGTCTGGCACAGTTCTACAGCTTGTACTTTCATCCATATCCCAAATAATCAAAATCCTACTATTTATCAATTTCTAGGGTTATTTGTGGGCTGGGGGGGGTGGTCCCCGAAAATCTATAACACTTCATATAGAGGAAATGTAGGCAAAAGTTTTCATGCCATGGCAAACCACAGACTACTAAAGTTCGACCTGCTGTCGAAAGTCAGGGAGCAGGACTCAAAATATTGGCAACTCTTTCGGCTCGCCATTCTTAAATTTCAGCAGGTGTTGCTCACCTCGTACACTTTTGAGCCTGTCTCTGCAATATTATGGACTAGAATTATGGACACGACCAGATGTCAAAGAGAACAACAACTACCAGATTTCTAGAAGACATCTGAAGGCAGCCCTGTTGATAACAACAACAACAACAACAATTTATTATTTATACCTCACCCATTTGGCTGGGTTTCCCCACCCACTCTGGGCGGCTTCCAACAGAGTATTAAAATACAGTGGTCTGTTAAACATTAAAAGCTTCCCTAAAGAGGGCTGCTTTCAGATGTCTTCTAAGAGTCTGGTAGTTGTTTTTCTCTTTGACATCTGGTGGGAGGGTGTTCCACAGGGCGGGTGCCACCACCGAGAAGGCCCTCTGCCTGGTTCCCTGTAACTTGGCTTCTCGCAGCGAGGGAACCGCCAGAAGGCCCTCGTCGCTGGACGTTTTTAATGTTTGATGCATTACTGTATTTTAAAATTTTCTTGGAAGCCGCCCGGAGTGGCTGGGGAAGCCCAGCCAGATGAGCGGGGTGTATAAATAAATAAATAAATAAATAAATAAATAAATAAATAAATAAATAAATAAATAAATATTATTGTTGTTGTTGTTGTTGTTGTTGTTGTTGTTGTTGTTATTATTATTATTATTATTATTAGGGCTGCCTTCAGATGTCTTCTAGAAGTCTGGTAGTTGTTGTTCTCTTTGACATCTGGTCGTGTCCATAATTCTAGTCCATAATATTGCAGAGACAGGCTCAAAAGTGTACGAGGTGAGCAATAAATAAATGTATTATTATTATTATTATTATTATTATTATTATTATTATTATCATCATCATCATCATCATCATCAATAAATGAAAGAAAGCTCTCAAGTAGCTGTGCCAAGCTCAGCCTCTGTTAACTGGTAATCTGACGATCCTGGTTGGATTTTCAGCTAACTGGATTACTGAGGAACATTATGCAGCTTTGTCAAAGATGGAGCAATTCCGCCCCCTCCCCTCCTCTCTGTTTGAATAAGGCCGTTCTGTGCTAGCGGAGAGCAGCACCCAAAAGTCTGCAGCCACCTTCGCGAAGCTGCTTGGCAGATGGCGGATGGCGTGTGTCGCAGCCCATAATTACCGCTTCCCCTTTTCTAATATAGCAACACACGGCTGGGCTTGTGGTATTGGGGGGGGGGGAGGCTGGCGAGGTCTAGAAATAGACGGGGTAATTTGTTGCAGTTGTTTGAGGGAAGGAAGAGGTTCTTTCGCAGGAGGCAGAGCCCTGGAGGGAGTTTGTTTCTGACTCCACCAACTTCGGCCGCCCCCAAAGGTGCCCCGTACCCAAAAAGAGCACCCATTTTTGACTATCTTTTTCCCCCAATTTTTTTATTGATTTTCCACATTAATAACAAATATAACATATAAAACACACACACAAAAAACACATTACAATACTAAAAAGAAAAAGAAACAAAAATATAAAAACATATGACTTGTAAGACCCAATTTAACTATCATTGTTAACTGACTTCCTCAAATCCCCCTAATTGAATTTCATTGTTTCACCTTATAACAGCTCTCCAAAATCATCTTTCTAGTAAAATTAACTCCTTCAATTTACTATCTTCTCTTTTCTCAATAGTCTAGATCCATATTTCTTTACAATTCCTTCTTATTCTAATCCTTAGCCTATTTGATACTTTCAAGTGACTTCTAATTATCTTATGTTACAATATTTAGCTAGATAATCTTTAAATTTCTTCCAATCTAATTGGTACTCCTCTTCTTTCTGATCATGAATTCTTCCAGTCAGGTTGGCCACCTCCAAAAAGTCCAACATCTTCATCTGCCATTCTTCTATTGTTGGTATTTCTTGCAATTTCCAGTTTTTGGCTAATAAAAGTCTTGCTGCTGTAGTGGCATACAAAAACCATTTTTGATTATCTTTGGGCCTTTCACTCCCTCCCAGAAGACCTAGAGATGGCTCCCCTCCAGATGTTACTGGGCTTATCCAAAGTTTCTCTCTCCCTCTCAAATTTAAATGCATATGTATGTACGTACAGTCGTACCTCGGAAGATGAATGAAATCCATTCCGGAAGTCCGTTCGACTTCCAAAACGTTCGGAAGCCAAAGCACGGCTTCTGATTGGCTGCAGGTAGTTCCTGCAGCCAATCGGAAGCCAAGGAAACCCTGTCGGACGTTCGGGTTCAAAAGAATGTTCGCAAACCGGAACACTCACTTCCGGGTTTGCGGCATTCGGGAGCCAAAATGTCTGAGTACCAAGGCGTTCGGGATCCAAGGTACAACTGTATATGTATACAGTGGACTCTTGGGTTGTGAACGTGATCCATGCAGGATGCACATTCGCAACCCGCAGCATTCGCAACCTGCAGTGGCACATCTGCGCATGCGCTGATTGCGATTCGGCGCTTCTGCGCATGCACAAAGCATGAATTAGCTCTTCTGTGCATGCGTGACCACCGAAACCCGGAAGTAACCCTTTCCGGTACCTCCAGGTTTTGACGCGTCTGTAACCCGAAGAAATGCAACCTGAAGCGTCTGCAACCCGAGGTATGACTGTGTGTGTGTGTGTGTGTGTGTGTGTGTGTGTGTGTACAGTGGTACCTCGGGTTACATACGCTTCAGGTTACAGACTCCGCAAACCCAGAAATATTGCTTCAGGTTAAGAACTTTGCTTCAGGATGAGAACAGAAATCGTGCTCCGGCGGCGCGGCAGCAGCAGGAGGCCCCATTAACTAAAGTGGTGCTTCAGGTTAAGAACAGTTTCAGGTTAAGTACGGACCTCCGGAACGAATTAAGTACTTAACCCGAGGTACCACGTGTGTGTGTGTGTGTGTGTGTGTGTGTGTGTATAAATATATTCAACAGGTCTTCTGTCTTTTCAGCGCCTAATGATGATCTTCCTATTCCAACGAGCTTTTTACGCTGAACTCCTTCCGGGTCTGCGTTTGTGTGTTTGCTGCCCTGGGCTGCTTTGAGGTAGGATATAAACTGAACAAATGAACAAATGAACCAGGCACTTGTGTGTAACATGAACAGTTACTCAACTCACCTGCGCACCAAACATTTAAAGCACATTCCCCACCTCCTCCCCCCAAAAAACAAACCAGAATCATAGTTTGTTAAGTGTGCTGAGAATTGTAGCTCTGTGGACCGTAGAATTATAGAGAAGGGTGAACTACAGTTCCCAGGAATATTTGGAAGAAGTCCTGCACAGTGTGTGTGCAGAGCCTGTTTATTTAATCCTCAAAATGCCTTTCTATCTGCTCTTCCGCAGAGAACAGAAGTTAGCAGAGTGTTTTGAGGAGTCGTGTGATGTTCGGGATGCAAGGAGCGTCCTGCTAAGTCAGGCCAACCCTCCACCTGATCCCCACCCCCCAGCGGCCAGCCATGGGCCTCTAGGGGACCTGGCAAGCAGGCAGAATGGAGATAGCCACCCACTCCGGTAATCAGAGGTATTCAGAAGTCCTAGCCGTGCCCTGTATCTGAATTGGTGTATTGACAGCAAGCCCGTCTATCAGTGACAGATTAAATAGCAGGGTGTGCTTCTATCATGATGAAGTAGTTACTGGAGGGAGAAAAGCTCTCATTGTGTCTACACTGATGGAGGCCTACACAACACTGCGCCTGTTGATTAAAGGAGCTGGCCGGGGGACAGCTGGGTTTCTGCTAACCATCCACGCCCAGTTGCCAACATCCCTGGGCGGGGGGGGGGGGGACGAGACACCAACCCCTCTCATCAGAGCTGGGGAAACAAGGTGGTCATGCAAACCTGTGTCCATTATCCCAAATCTTATCTGCTCTGGGGATTGTTCCCCAAGACAAGGAGGAAATTCTTTTGCACAGGCAGGGCAACTCTTCCTCAAAGGCCCCTTATAGGGATTCTGGGATTTTACCAAGCGGTGCTTTTGCGTTCTCTTTGCTGTCGCAAAGACTGGTAACTCGGTGTGGTTTTTTTTTAAAGGAAAATGATCAGCCTGAAGGATTTTGCTCACTGCAAATTGCACACTTTTCCTGCATGCTAGCCTACCCCACACACTTGCCATTAAGTGCCACTTGCATGAGTGTTTTGTATTGTAGTAGATGCAAGTGGTGCTGTGGGTTAAACCACAGAGCCCAGGACTTGCCAATCAGAAGGTCGGCGGTTCAAATCCCCGCGACAGGGTGAGCTCCTGTTGCTCGGTCCCTGCTCCTGCCAACCTAGCAGTTCGAAAGCACGTCACGTGCAAGTAGATCAATAGGTACTGCTCCGTTGGGAAGGTAAACGGCGTTTCCGTGCGCTGCTCTGGTTCGCCAGAAGCGGCTTAGTCATGCTGGCCACATGACCCGGAAGCTGTATGCCGACTCCCTTGGCCAATAAAGCGAGATGAGCGCCGCAACCCCAGAGTCGGTCACGACTGGACCTAATGGTCAGGGGTCCCTTTACCTTTAGTGGCAAATTCAGAAGCACGTGGTCCCTTTATGATAGTCACAGCCATGCCCCTTCTAATATTATACAACTTTCTAAGATTATACAAGAATCTAATAAGAATAAGAATAATAGATGCACTGCAAGGGTCAATGCAGATCTCTGTGTGTTGCCTTTCAGCTAGATTGACTATTTTCTGTGCACGCAGATGAGCAAGTGATTTGGAGCACTCCAATCTCGTCTTTTGGAATGACTGTTGCGTTTTCTTTCAAGTTCCATTATACATAACAGAATTTCATAGAATTGTAGAGTTCGAAGGGGCACCAAGGGTCATCTAGTCCAACCCGCTACAATGCAAGTATCTCAGCTAAAGCATTCATGACAGATGGCCATCCAATTTGCACATCGTTCCCTAGAAAAGCATGCACGTCGCATTTTCAATTGAGCGAAACACTTAGCGTTGAAGCATGCAGAACAATTCCTCCTTGGTGCTCTTCCTGCGCACCGTCTTAGAGGGACCCTAGGAGCCAATCCTCAGTGGTTTCAAAAAGGTCCAGAAAAAAAGGCAAAAGGGGGGTGGAGTGACTCTCCTTGTTAGGATATTGTCAGGGAACTGCCATCGGAGCCAGAGGGAGAGGGAGGGCTCCAGAGGCATTCCGGAGAGCGTCCCGGGAGGGAGAGAAGCAGCACATCTTCTGGGGAAGGAAATCAACGTAGCACCAGTGGAGAAGTGGGGCAGATGGGGGAATTGGCGAGGTGGCTCCAAGACTCCTCGCCGGGGACCAGCGGGGAGGGCACGGGTCCTCCGATGCCCACACCCTCCCTGCGCAGAAGGCTTCCGTGCAGGGAAAGTAGGCGGAGACTAGGCGTCAAAGAGCTTCTTTGCTGGAAGAAGTTCAAGAAACACCCACTGACGGATTCTGCCAGCGATTGAGACAGCCACGGGCGAGTGGCTGTCCAGACAGAAAGGGTTCACTCAGGCAACCAGCCAGGTGTGGCGCCGATTTACGCACAAGCAACCCCTAGAACCATTACAGATATTGATGTTCCATTCCACCCTAAGAGGAACAGATATGTGGATTGTTGTATGTCGCATGTCTGTTTACGTTACAGCACAGCTTGCTGGGAACTTCCGTTTGTGTATAGCTTTTGCTTAGTGCTTCTTGCTCTTAGACATGAAGGAGAGCAGACATGTTTTCTTTGTCTTGATCTTTGCTGAAGAAACTGCTTGTAAATATGCTTTACATATGCCTCTGTCAGCCCTTCCGTCACGAAGAGTTAATTACTCTGCTGATTAGAGTGTGCTCCAGCTTCTGAAGAGGTCTGAAGCTGTGGGTCACTGATTGATGCTGTTCCGAGGACCGGAGTTCGCCCGGCTACCGGCCAATGGGCTGGAGCCAGCTGGGGGCCAGCCAATTGCCCCCGTTCCCTCGGAAGCATCGCAACACTCCTCTGAGGAAAGATTGCTCCATTTGCAACTTTTTAGCTTAGGGGGGTATGCAGACGACACAACCTTGATGGCAGAAAGTGAGGAGGAATTAAAGAACTTTTAATGAGGGTGAAAGAGGAGAGCGCAAAATATGGTCTGAAGCTCAACATCAAAAACACGAAGATCATGGCCACTGGTCCCATCACCTCCTGGCAAATAGAAGGGGAAGAAATGGAGGCAGTGAGAGATTTTACTTTCTTGGGCTCCATGATCACTGCAGATGGTGACAGAAGCCACAAAATTAAAAGATGCCTGCTTCTTGGGAGAAAAGCAATGACAAACCTAGACAGCATCTTAAAAAGTAGAGACATCACCTTGCCAACAAAGGTCTGTATAGTTCAAGCTATGGTTTTCCCAGTAGTGATGTATGGAAGTGAGAGCTGGACCATAAAGAAGGCTGATCGCCGAAGAATTGATGCTTTTGAATTCTGGTGCTGGAGGAGACTCTTGAGAGTCCCATGGACTGCAAGAAGATCAAACCTATCCATTCTGAAGGAAATCAGCCCTGAGTGCTCACTGGAAGAATAGATTGTGAAGCTGAGGCTCCAATACTTTGGCCACCTCATGAGAAGAGAAGACTCCCTGGAAAAGACCCTTGGGAAAGATGGAGGGCACAAGGAGAAGGGGACGACAGAGGACAAGATGGTGGGACAGTGTTCTCGAAGCTACCATCATGAGTTTGACCAAACTGCGGGAGGCAGTGGAAGACAGGAGTGCCTGGCGTGCTCTGGTCCAGGGGGTCACGAAGAGTCGGACACGACTAAATGACTAAACAACAACAGCTTTTACCCTAAGCAGGTAAAAGGTGGCATGTTTGTAGTTTATAATATTGTGCAAGGCATGAAGTGGATAGAGAAAAGGCGGTTCTCCTTCACTCATAATGCTAGTTTTCATGGGTATCTCAGTTCCACGGGAGGCAGCTGATGGCCACCAACTTGGATTGGAGAAATTCATGGAGAAGGAGAGGGCTATCAAAGGCCAGCAATAATAATTATAATAATAATAATTTATTATTTATACCTCGCCCATCTGGCTGGGCTTCTCCAGCCACTCTGGGCGGCTTTCAACAAAATATTGAAATGCAGTAATGCATTAAACATTAAAAGCTTCCCTAAACAGGGCTGCCTTCAGATGTCTTCTAAAAGTCTGGTAGTTGTTGTTCTCTTTGACATCTGGTGGGAGGGCGTTCCACAGGGCGGGTGCCACCACCGAGAAGGCCCTCTGCCTGCTTCCCTGTAACTTGGCTTCTCGCAGTGAGGGAACCCGGAGTAGGCCCTCAGCGCTGGACCTCAGTGTCCGGATAGAACAGGCAGAAGCAAGGCCGGGGTCTGCCTCCAGAGTCGGAACCAGCAATGTTTCTGAATGCCCGTTGCTGTGCATGCCACCTCAAATTGTGGGGCACTTTGCTAGTGAAAAGCAAAATGGGTTTCTGAGCAGGGATGGGGAGGCAAGGCTTCTCTACAAATGAAAGCCAGTCGTTGTCGTCCCCCACCCTTAGGAAGTGGGAACGGGGAGGATGGAAGGACTTCTAGATAAAAGCGCATGATGTAATTACACTGCTTCAGATAGAGGCAGAAGTATGACTTCCGAACCGATAAAGACAGGCTTGTTTTCTTTTGCTCTCAATCCCATCTGCCTGTCCCTCTTCAGCCTTCCCAGGAGAACAGCGTGTTGACGGCCACTTGAGAGCTTCAGGCCTCCTGCAGAACTCAGAGCCAGGAAGCAGAAACTCTGGCACATAAATGAAGCAAGGGGAACCATCTGCAGGGATGTTCTCCTGCCCCAAACCCTTTTGAGATGGATGGTAACTCCACAAGGGCAACTGAAGCAAGAGAGACGTGACTGAAGCCTATAAAAGGATGGAGAAGGTAAAAGGAGAGAGGCATTTCTCCTCTCTCCTTCGTGATATTAGAAGCTAATAGGGTGATCCAGCTGAAGGGTTGGCAATTCAGGGCAGCAGAAGGAAATACTTCACCCGGCAGCTTATAGATAGGCTGTGGCGTTTTCTATCATAAGATGTGTTGATGCCACCAACTTAGGCAGCTTTCAAAACCAATTGGAGGAATTCATGGAGGTTGGGTCATTAGGAGAGCGCAAAATATGGTCTGAAGCTTAACATCAAAAAAAGGAAGATCATGGCCACTGGGCCCATCACCTCCCAGCAAACAGAGGGGGAAGAAATGGAGGCAGTGAGAGATTTTACTTTCTTGGGCTCCATGATCACTGCAGATGGTGACAGCAGTCACGGAATTAAAAGACGCCTGCTTCTTGGGAGAAAAGCAATGACAAACCTATCCATTCTTAAGGAAATCAGCCCTGTGTGCTCACTGGAAGAACAGATCATAAAGCTGAGACTCCAATACTTTGGCCACCTCATGAGAAGAGAAGACTCCCTGGAAAAGACCCTGATGTTGGCAAAGATGAAGGGCACAAGGAGAAGGGGACGACAGAGGATGAGATGGTTGGACAGTGTTCTCAAAGCTACCAGCATGAGTTTGACCAAACTGCGGGAGGCAGTGGAAGACAGGAGTGCCTGGTGTGCTCTGGCCCATGGGGTCATGAAAAGTCGGACACAACTAAATGACTAAACAACAACAACAACAATATTCTACCTCCATTGTTGTAGGCAGTATGCCTTTAAACAACTGGGAATCACAAGCAGGAGTGTACCAGTTGTGTTTCGGTCCTACTTGATGGCTCCTCAGAGGCATGAGAAGTTCAGAAGAGCCTTCTTGGTCAGGCCAATGGTCTGTCTGTCCTTGCAGTGACCAACCAAATGCACACAAGTAGGATTTGAGCTCAAGAACACTCCCTGCTCCCACAGTTTCCAACGACTAGAATTCAGAAGCACACCCTCCCCGACATTTCTCTGATGAATATAGGGGTGTCTTATTCCATAATAATGATAGTAATAATTTTATGCTTTATATTTATTTTTTTTTAAAGAGATGTTTATTAAGCATTTAAAAATTACAAAAAACATAAAAAGAAAACACAATAAAAAATTAACAAACGTACATTACAATACATCTAAAATAAAGAAAGAACATAAACAACAAAACAGCAAAAAGGAAAAAATATATTAAAACACATCCAATATTTCATAGCTTTACCTTTCATTTACTTATTTCCTCGACCTCCTCACACCTCCCTTTTTGTATTCTAGTTCAATTTACTATTTCAGCAAATTCTTTCCATCTTTCTCAATTTTTGTTCTATAATTTACCTTGACCCAATCTGACTTTAAATTCTACACTTTGGCCCATTAGCAATCCATTTTTACTTTATTCTTTATAACATTTCTGCTAAAACCATGTAACTTCATTCCAGCATCCTTCTAACATTCATCAATTTTGTAATAATTTTATTCTTTATACCCCACCCATCTGGCTAGGTTGCCCCAGCCACTCTGGGCAGCTTCCAACATATATATAAAAACATAGTAAAACATTAAACATTAAAAAAACAACCTTCCCTATACAGGACTGCCTTCAGATGTCTTCTAAAGGTTGCATAGTTACTTATCTCCTTGGCTCAGGGGTCTCATAACTCCTTACCCCCCCCCAACATTTCTCCGATGAAAATAGTGGGGCATTCTGGGATCTAATCAGAAACTGAGACGGCTTCTGTAAATCCAATAGATCCCTGGAAAATAAGGACACGGAGGGTCTAGAATTGTAGCCATCGGCGTCATGGAACACCACGGATGAGAACATTCTGGTTAGGGCCCCTTTAGGATGACCTAAAGCTCAGAGACATTGGCTCAGCTGCATTGCTTTGGGATTCTCAAGCGCTGGACACAATGGGCCATGGGCCTGATACTGGACTCAATGGGCTTTGAGCCTGATCTCGCAGGGCTCTCTTTTTAGAATCATAGAATCATAGAATCATAGAGTTGGAAGAGACCACAAGGGCCATCGAGTCCAACCCCCTGCCAAGCAGGAAACACCATCAGAGCACTCCTGACATATGGTTGTCAAGCCTCTGCTTAAAGACCTCCAAAGAAGGAGACTCCACCACACTCCTTGGCAGCAAATTCCACTGTCGAACAGCTCTTACTGTCAGGAAGTTCTTCCTAATGTTTAGGTGGAATCTTCTTTCTTGTAGTTTGGATCCATTGCTCCGTGTCCGCTTCTCTGGAGCAGCAGAAAACAGCCTTTCTCCCTCCTCTATGTGACATCCTTTTATATATTTGTACATGGCTATCATATCACCCCGTAACCTCCTCTTCTCCAGGCTAAACATGCCCAGCTCCCTTTATTGCTTACACTATGTGTAGAAACACGGCTAAAAGGGTGAAATCGAGACGTTGAGATAGGCACTGTCTTGAGCAGCTTGCTTCGGCAAATCACGACAGGATAAAGCTGCCAGTGGCTACAAGCTCTGATGGCTGCGTATTATTCCTGGTGTCAGAAGTGGTGTGTCTCTGAATAGCAGCCACTGGTGGAGGAACGGGGGTGCGGAGGGAGCGGACCGACCCCGACACCACAATTCCGGTAGGGTGCCATCACGGCACCCCCCCAGACACGTGCCATGCACCCCCCCCCCGCGCGCCCTGGGCACCACGCTCCCACAGGCAGCACATCATGCCCCCAGAACACGCCCTACGCCCCTGCGGGAGGCGCGTCACGCCCCCGGGAAGCATGCCACTCCTCCGTGGGCAGCGTGCCACACCCCCGGGATGTGTGTCACGCCCCTGGGGGCACCAGCCATGCCCCCACCTGCTCTCCGACCCCAGTAGCGGAGCATGCAGCTTCACCACTGATAGCAGCCAGTGGGAATTGCAGGTGGGGACAGTACTGTTGGGCTCAGCTCCAGCTTTCTGTGTTCTCCCAGGCATCTGGTTAGCCACTGTGAGAACAGGATGCTGGAGTAGATGGGACATTGGCCTGATCCAGCAGCCAAGGTCTGCTAGGCTTGCCATGTTAGATTTCTGTTATGCCACTGTGCAGTTTTTGGAGTCACAAGACTCTGTTGACATTCCAGACTGTTGGAAGTCTCACGGGAGACGGATGTTGATGTTACTGGTTTCCTGTTTCTTTATTCCTGTTGTTCACTGACTCTCACAGAGAGCAGATGCATATTCTTTTCTGTCCTGCGTAGTCAGAAATAAAGTAGAAATGTAGTACATGTTTCTCGGCTCCTCCTGCTGTTTGGATACTCTGCATAATGGGGAAACATGTCTGAAGCCTCGTCAAAGACTTAGGTCGTTAATTACCGTCGGAGTAGGAGAGCCTGATGGATTCTGAAGATACGACGTGGAAGAGAGCTATTTCAGCTCGGTCGTACAAAACCTCCAACACGCCATATGTCAGGAAAAATTCCTGACATGTCCTGGTTTTGGGGTGTAAAAAATGGCACCAGGGGGAATTTTGCTGAATCAACAAAATGTCCAGGGAAACCCGGATGTGCAGTAACGCGATGGAAAAAGCAGCGGAAACAGCTCAAAAATCTTAAAATCCCAATTTTTGAGGTTAGGTTTAACCACAAAAGCTCAATAATTTGCGTTTGTTCCCGCCCCCCAAAAGCTTGACAATTTTGCGGGTGTCAGTAATCTTTTACTTTTTGAAATGTGGCAACCCTAGGCTCTGCTTATGTTCTTAACTCACCTGCAATAACAAAACTGGCGCCCATATAACCCCTCCATTATGGCCTGCCTTGCGGGTTTATGCACGATCCACTTTGTTCCCTTGAGCAACGGCCCTCCATTTCCCCCTCCAGAGACTTTCTCTCATTGTTACGGCACGAAAGAAAAGGGGGAAAAGCCCCACAGGAAGGCAGAAATAAATGAAATAAAATAACTCAGCGGCCTTGAGAACAAAGGCCTGAATTGATTCACAAGAATTCATTTTGAGGAACCGGAGGCAATTTATTAGATGCATGTAGCAATTATGGTTAAGCCTCCATTTCAGAGATGTCATTACTGTTACTAATAAAAAGGAACAATAAAAAGAGAGAGGGAGGGAAGGCGAATGTGCTCCTCCATGGCACTTTGCACACAGGGGCCCCAATCCAGATCTTCTGGTGGAATCCTGCAAGCTCCCTGCATGGATATCTCTGGTCATCTTGGTAAATTCAGGTGGAGCTCAGACTTTTGCCAAACACAGTGCCCTCCAGATACTCTGGGCTACATCTCCTGACAGAGTTCTGCTCGGGGATGATGGGAGATGTAGGCCAAAAAGTCTGGAGAGCACCAGCTGGTAAGGTAAAAGGTAAAGGAACCCTGGACGATTGAGTCCAGTCAAAGGTGACTATGGGGTTGTGGCACTCATCTCGCTTTCAGGCCAAGGGAGCCGGCGTTTGTCCACAGACAGCTTTCCGGGTCATGTGGCCAGCAGGACTAAACCGTTTCTGGCGCAACGGGACACCGTAACGGAAACCGGAGTGCACGGAAATGCCGTTTACCTTCCCGCCGCAGCGGTGCCTATTTATCTACTTGCACTGGTGTGTTTTCGAACTGCTAGGTTGGCAGGAGCTGGGACAGAACAGCGGGAGCTCACTCCATCGTGGGGATTCGAACCTCCGACCTTCCAATTGGCAAGCCCAAGAGGCTCAGTGGTTTAGACCACAGCTCCACCCATGTCCCTTTACCAGCTTGGTATAGGGTGAAAAGAGCAATGGATGCACGCAGTCCCTCCTTTTATGAATGGGCAAGTTTGCCCTTTTCGGTTGATCTCGGTTGCTCACCTACCCAGTCTGAAGTCCAGTTCTTCACATTCCTGCATCAGTTTGGGATTTTTAAAATAATAATACAAAGGCCCTGCCAGTGCTTGTCTTTGAGAAAAAAACGGTGCTAGTACTGCTTCACCAAAAAAAAACTCCAAGCAGAGTGTGTGTGTGTGTGTGTGTGTGTGTGTGTGTGTGTGTATGGTTTTCACACACATCTTCCCTTATTATAAACACATTTTCATTCACACAACTGGTGAGTTGGAGATCTGCATTGCAACATTTGAAGAAGTCAGAATTTTGAAAGAGAGCTGAGTTTTGATCTATGTACTGTTTTGAGAAGGGAGAAGATGATGATGATGATTAAGAATGCAAACAGCATTGTAGACAATACTGAGCTAGATTGGCCAATGGTTTGACTCTAAAGTCCCATTTTTTTTCTTGGGTGCTTGTTTGTGTGTGTGTGTGTGAAGGGGAATTGTTGCTGCCTCCTGAGGCTTGAGGAGTAGAGACCCAGCTGGGGAGATAACATGGATAAAAGAAACCTAGGGCCATTAAAAAGAGAAGGAAGACGTCAGCCCCCAAGCCCTCCTTCCCTGGTATTTCTAATTGGGCCGCCTTCCGAGCATCCTTCCTTTCCTCCAGCACCCCTTTCGCAACAGATGTGTTTGTGGGGAGCTGTCAGCTAAAGCCTTGCAGGTGGCAGGAGGGCTATCTCCCCCACTTACTGTGGGGATGACTCGGCGACCAAGTATTTGATAATAGGAAATGACTAATGATGTGGTAGAAATTATGAACCGGGGATTAATAAAACTTGAAAAGGAACCGTCTCGGCCCTTTGATCCTCGGCAGAGGAAGTGCGTCTGTACATTAGCCTTTTCCCTCAGGTGGTATTCTTATTAGTCTCATCCGACTTGGGAAGGAGGGCGGGGGGAAAGGGGTTCGGAAGTTTGGAATCTTAGGTTTGAAAGAGAAGACAAAGGACAGTCACAAAGAAGGCACAAATCCGGCGTTGCTTGCTCACCAGCGTTGCCCTCTTTAGATCTAGTGGCAATGACTGTTAGGAAATTGGTGTCTGTATTTTCCAGGGACATCCCTGATTTGGAGAAGCCGTCCCAGTTTCTGATTTGAGCCAGAATGTCCCACTTTTCCTTGTTGTTGTTGTTTAGTCATGTCCGACTCTTCGTGACCCCATGGACCAGAGCATGCCAGGCACTCCTGTCTTCCACTGCCTCCCGCAGTTTGGTCAAACTCATGCTGGTAGCTTCGAGAACACTATCCAACCATCTCGTCCTCTGTCATCCCCTTCTCCTTGTGCCCTCCATCTTTCCCAGCATCAGGGTCTTTTCCAGGGAGTCTTCTCTTCTCAGGAGGTGGCCAAAGTCTTGGAGCCTCAGCTTCAGGATCTATCCTTCCAGTGAGCACTCAGGGCTGATTTCCTTAAGAATGGATAGGTTTGATCTTCAGGGACGCGGACTTATAAAAAATATTGGGGGGGCCCGGGAAAGCTCATGAATAATAAATAAGCTCATGAATATGCAAATAAAGTGGCGCCGCCTCCTTGTGAGCGAATAGGGGAGAGCGTGCTGCGCCTATTAATCAGCTCCAAAGGAAATTGGGTGGAGCTTTTGCTCGGGAGGGAGGGCAGGAGGCATGCAGCCCGCCCCTCCCTGTGCATTTTGGGCTGGGGGAGGGGCGGCGATGGCGCTCTGCTGGAGGGGCGCCGGAGATTATTGGGGGGGCGGAGCCCCCCCAAACGAATTTTTGAGGGGGCTCGGGCCCCCTCAAGCCCCATGGAGTCGGCGCCTATGTTGATCTTTTTGTAGTCCATGGGACTCTCAAGAGTCTCCTCCAGCACCATAAATCAAAAGCATCAATTCCTCGTTGATCAGCCTTCTTTATGGTCCAGCTCTCAGTTCCATACATCACTACTGGGAAATCCATAGCTTGAACTATACGGACCTTTGTTGGCAAGGTGATGACTCTGCTTTTTCCCCCCTTAGGATGTCCCTATTTTCATTGGAGAAATGTTGGAGGGTATGGAGTTATTTGACCCCTGAGCCATCTGAAGGCACTCCTGTATAGGGAAGTTTCTTTTTAAAAATATGTGTTTAATGTTTTATTATGTTTTTATTTATGTTGGAAGCTGCCCGGAGTAGCTGGGGCAATCCAGTAAGATGGGTGGGGTATAAATAGTAAAATTGTCATCATGGAATGGGACATCCCTATTTTCATCGGAGAAATGTTGGAGGTTATGTCATTGCTTACGGGTTTTGGAGGCTCTCCCTTCTCCTTCTGCAGTGAGTCGGTTTTCCCACTGCAGCAAGTCCAGGGAGAGCCGATGGCCTCTTTGCTGGGCTGAGGACCTCAGGCCAATACCTGGCCATGGCTGAGCCTTGGCGTCAACCAAAGCAAGTTGTCTGGATCGAGCAAGAGGCAAATCACAGCCACCATTCTAAGGGCACGTTTCCTTGGGGGTAAGTTCTGTTCAATTCAGTATAAAGTTTCTTTGCACTGCAGGTAAAAGGTAAAGGTAAAGGACCTCTGGATGGTTGTGTCCAGTCAAAGGTGACTATGGGGTTGCAGCGCTCATCTTGCTTTCAGGCTGAGGGAGCCCGCATTTGCCCACAGACAGCTTTCCGGCTCATGTGGCCAGCAGGACTAAACCGCTTCTGGTGCAACGGCTGTGGCGAAGCTCCATGCTTCGCTACCAGGGGTGGATAGCAGATGGGGGCATGGCTGGCGCCCCCCAGGGGAAGTGGTGCGCATCCAGGGGATGTGGTACGCTGCCTGTGCCGCCTGCAGGGGCATGGCATGCGTTCTCAGGGCATGACATGCCTCCTGGCGTGCAGGGGCTGTGCGGCATGTGTCGGGGGCACCACGATGGCACCCCACTGGAATAGTGGTGCCGGGGGCAGTCCGCTCCCTCCGCACCCTTGTTCCTCTGCCAGTGCGCAACGGAACACTGTGACGGAGACCAGAGCACACGGACATGCCGTTTACCTTCCTGCCACAGTGGTACCTATTTATCTACTTGCCCTGGCATGCTTTCGAACTGCTAGGTTGGCAGGAGCTGGGACAGAGCAACAGGAGTTCACCCCGTCGCGGGGATTCGAACCACCGACCTTCCAATTGGCAAGCCCAAGAGGCTCAGTGGTTTAGACCACAGTGCCACCCACGCTTCTTTGTGTCTTTGAATTGCACTGGATCAGTGGCATAGCGTGGGTTGCCAGCCACCGACACCATCGGAGTGTGCCCCCACCGGAACCAAGTGGGGCCGTGCTGTGCCATCTGCCTGCCCATGGTGGGGGGGGGGGAGAGTCTGGCCGGCCGATGCAGCCCCTGGTGGGCAAATACCCCCAACGTCCACAGAAAGGAGCTCCAGGCCAGGCTATGCTGGGATTGCCCCTCGCCTGCCTTCCTCCATCCATGCCCGCTCACTGTGGGCCTGAACTGCTCTGCCACCTTTGCCAGGGCAGGGTGGGGAGCCCTGTGAAAGCTGGCACCTATGTGGGGGACCTGGTTGTGCCCCCAATAATTTTGTGCCCTGGGCCATGGTCCCTCTGCCTGCCCCCACGCTATGAAACTGCACTGCATTAAAATTCACGTCTCTCCAAATAGTCCACAAAGGTGACTTACAGACAAACAGATTAAGTCAACTGACAATTATAATAGGATCACAGCTTACGGTCCGTGAGATATCAACCAGGAAACCAGAAGCATTGCTTTGTGAACAGAATAGTGGGAGAGAAATCGTAGAAGAAAATCAGATAAGGACATTCAGAGCTTTGGGGAAAAGTCTTGCTGAAGCCTGAAGCCCTTTTAAGTTTAAGAGATCCTGTTGTTGTTGTTTAGTCATTTAGTCATGTCCGACTCTTCGTGACCCCCTGGACCAGAGCACGCCAGGCACTCCTGTCTTCCACTGCCTCCCGCAGTTTGGTCAAACTCATGCTGGTAGCTTTGAGAACACTGTCCCACCATCTCGTCCTCTGTCGTCCCCTTCTCCTTGTGCCCTCAATCTTTCCCAACATCAGGGTCTTTTCCAGGGAGTCTTCTCTTCTCATGAGGTGGCCAAAGTATTGGAGCCTCAGCTTCAGGAGCTGTCCTTCCAGTGAGCACTCAGGGCTGATTTCCTTCAGAATGGAGAGGTTTGATCTTCTTGCAGTCCCTGGGACTCTCCAGAGTCTCCTCCAGCACCAGAATTCAAAAGCATCAATTCTTCGGCTCCACTATGACCTGTCCATCGGGTGCCCTGCTTGGCATAGTTCATAGCTTCTCTGAGTTATTCAAGCCCCTTCGCCATGGCAAGGCAGTGATCCATGAAGGGGTAAGAGATCCTAGAGCTTTTTAAAATATGTGTGTGTGTGTGTTATTCTAACAGAAAGGACAACAGAAATAGAAATAATAAACACTTGCAAATCTTGCAAATGGCAAACTAACAATCTTTCTAAAACATAATCATGTTGGGCTTTCTCCCATATTTAGAGCGCCCCTCATAATCAGAAGTTTGTTTAGTTTGTGCATAAATCTGACAAGGAAGACCGTTATGAGACAATATCCTATTTGTGTCCCTAGTAAATGTACGACGTGCCTCTTCATAAGAACGTCCGAGTCATTTAATTCCCGGGTCTCGTCTCTTTTAACTAGACAGGTGTAAAACTCCTCAGCAGAGCCCTAGAGCATCTGGGTCCACATTTATGCCCAGACGCCACTAATATTTCAGACACCAGTTAGGCTAGGTACCCAGTCGACAGGGGGGAGGCTGACCCACTTCTTCAAATAACACCATCAATCTTTCCTTCTCCGTCACGGAAATGTGATAAAATATAGACCACCGCAGATTTATGGCCTGCGGGTCCCTCTGCTTTCCCAAGAAGGCTACCGGGTCCCCTTCAGATGACGAGAAACAGAGTTTGGCGTATGGCGGGTGGTGACAAATGTTGGTTCCAAGGATGGAGAGTTGACAAGAATCAGAGGAGTGTGAATATGATTTCATTGCAACCTCCTCCATCCTCCCTCGCACCCGTTATCTCCCCATTACCAATAAATTTATTAAGAGGTCCATAACTTACATGCAAATGCCTTGGACTCAATCTGTCATTGGACAGAGTTCGTTGGCGGTGGAAGGGTGACTGAGGAGGCCCCTTGCGCGCTGCTGACATCATTGGACGCATTCTTCAAGGTGCCTTTGGTAGCTTTAAATTGGTGGGCTGAAACTCCTGTCTTTTGGGGAGAGCAGGCAGTTTTGCATTACATCTTGGGTGGGGAAACTCAGGTCCAGGAATTGAATGAGACCCTCTGAGTCTCTCTAGATGGCCCTCAGAACCCTTCCCAGGCCACGCCCATTGGAACTCTCCCCAAGCCATGCCCCTTTTCCCCAGGCCACACCCCTCACCGTCCCTTCTTCTCCCCAAGCCATGCCCCTTCTTCCCAGGCCACACCCCTCACCATCCCTTCTTCTCCCCAAGCCATGCCCCTTTTCCCCAGGCCACACCCCTCACATCCCTTCTTCTCCCCAAGCCATGCCCCTTTTCCCCAGGCCACACCCCTCACCGTCCCTTCTTCTCACCAAGCCACGCCTCTTCTCCCCAGGCCACACCCCTCACATCCCTTCTTCTCCCCAAGCCATGCCCCTTTTCCCCAGGCCACACCCCTCACCGTCCCTTCTTCTCACCAAGCCACGCCTCTTCTCCCCAGGCCACACCCCTCACATCCCTTCTTCTCCCCAAACCATACCCCTTCTTCCCAGGCCACACCCCTCACCATCCCTTCTTTCCACCCCAAGTGGCAGACCATTGACAAGTAGAACGTTCGGAAAATGTCAACAGAGTTCATGAGTTATTGATGCAGTCCGCATGGTGGTGGAAGAATTGCATATTCTGCGTGAAATCGTTACTGAGGTTACTGAGTTGTCCCACCCTCCATATTCTCCCAAACTGGCCCCATCGGATTTCTTTCTTCATCCAAAACTGAAATCTGCATTGAAAGGGCGCAGATTTTCCAACATTTCATATGTCCAATCTGCTGTGATGAAGGAACTGAAAGCAGTACGAAAAGAGGACTTCTCCAGAAGTTTCCAACAGTTCTATGAACGTTGTCAACGGTGCATTGTATCAGAGGGGGCCTACTTTGAAGGCCTGTAAGGCATGTATGCTCAAATACTTCTCGCTGTCCAATTTCTGTGACCATTCACCGAACTTTCCGGTCACACCTTGCATTTTAACACTTACTGGATCCAGGGGTGAAAAGTTTTGGTGTCCACAAATGCGTAACAATACATTGCAAAGCCACCTGAGCAACTCCTTCAAATGTCTTGATTTAATCGGGCCATCCCGAATTTACAGAGGCTGCCCCGGCTCCCGATCTCAATCCGGGATGCTTCAATTTTCCTGGAGGCTGCTCCAGGCAGCCTGGGGCAACCTTCCAGGGGCCGCTCTCGTCCGCACAGCATCTCCTAACGCAGCAAGGCCTTGGTCAACCTTGCAGAGGCTGCTCTAGACTTTGCAAAGTCTTCCGATGCAGCAAGGCCCAGGACCACCTTCCAGAGGCCACTTTAGCCCAGGCTGCATCTGGAAACACAGCGTCTCGTGACTAGGAGGCAGAAAACAAAAAGTGAAGAGAGAGAAAGGAAGGAGGGGGCAAGCAGGTGGGTGAGGAAGGGGTCAGCGGCAGGGAGGGGGCAGGTGATAGAGATGGTGGGTGCTGTGGGGGTTGCCCCAAATTTTTCTCACCAAATGTTGGAGGGTATGGCCATGGGCCTATCAGCCGACACCCTCCTCCCTCCAGAAGGTTCTGGAAGTCAGCTTGGAAGAGAGGTTTGGAGGAGACTAGATGGTTGCTTTCAGCAGATTTCAACAACTGCAGATTTCTCCAAGGTTGCAGGTATTGCTGTGGGATGGAACAGAGGATGCTGGCAAGGAACTTTGAGATTTATCCTGGTCAGAACATGTCCTTGGAACGTTGAAATCTCATGAATGGTTCGGCCTTCAAGTTGTTTTTCTTCCTTCCTTCCTTCTTTCCTTCCTTGGGTAGGCTGGCACAAATATGGATGTTGTTGTTGTTGTTTAGTCGTTTAGTCGTGTCCGACCCTTCGTGACCCCATGGACCAGAGCACGCCAGGCACTCCTGTCTTCCACTGCCTCCCGCAGTTTGGTCAAACTCATGCTGGTAGCTTCGACAACATTGTCCAACCATATTGTCCTCTGTCGTCCCCTTCTCCTTGTGCCCTCCATCTTTCCCAACATCAGGGTCTTTTCCAGGGAGTCTTCTCTTCTCATGAGGTGGCCAAAGTCTTGGAGCCTCAGCTTCAGGATCTGTCCTTCCAGTGAGCACTCAGGGCTGATTTCCTTCAGAATGGAGAGGTTTGATCTTCTTGCAGTCCATGGGACTCTCTAGAGTCTCCTCCAGCACCAGAATTCAAAAGCATCCATTCTTCGGCGATCAGCCTTCTTTATGGTCCAGCTCTCGCTTCCATACATCACTACTGGGAAAACCATAGCTTTAACTATACGGACCTTTTTTGGCAAAGGTGATGTCTCTGCTTTTTAGGATGCTGTCTAGGTCTGTCATTGCTTTTCTCCCAAGAACAACCATGGATATGAGGTCCTTTATCGAAATCAGGCCAAACCAGACTAGTATTGTGAACACTGGTTACGTTATGGTCCTCCAGCTCTTCTTAGCCACTGGTGTAAGGTAAAAGGTCAAGGACCCCTGGAGGGTTAAGTCCAGTCAAAGGTGACTATGGGGTGCAGCACTCATCTCGCTTTTCAGGCCGAGGGAGCCAGTGTTTGTCCACAGACAGCTTTTTGGGTCATGTGGCCAACATGACTAAACCACTTCTGGTGCAACAGAACACCATGATTGAAACCAGAGCGCATGGAAACGCCGTTTGCCTTCCCGCCACAGTGGTACCTATGTATCTACTCACACTGGCATGCTTTTGAACTGCTAGGTTGGCAGGAGCTGGGACTGAGCAACGGGAGCTCACTCCATCGAGGGGATTCAAACCGCCGACCTTCTGATCGGCAAGCCCAAGAGGCTCCATGGTTTAGACCACAGCGCCAGCCACTCCCTTAGTTTATGGCAGCTTCTGCTCTCCATTCCAACCCTTCTCCATACACTGCAAATGTTGGGGGATTGTAAATCCCTTCTCCTTGAAACCAAAGCAACTAACTTGAATGGAATTGAGGGCAATGCCATTGTCAAGGCTGGAGATAGTGTCCTTTGGTTGGTCAGTCTATCTCTTACTGAAGGCGTCCCTTCCTAGCTTTCAAGATGGTTCATTCTTGAACCACAGCATGGTTCTCACTGGAAATCCTCATAACAGCTGGTAAGGGTCCTGGGTTCTTAGGTTTGGCAGGTCTTGTGTCAAGGTAAGGATGGAGATGAGCCCTTCAAAAGCCCAAGGAGAGAGTCTGGTGAGGTCAAAGTAGCGGTCATGGTGATTAATCTCAGGTTACATCCAGTCACCAATACCTTCATTCTGAGCATTCTTTCCCCGATCTTTTCCCTTTTGAAACACACTCTCCAATTCAACAACCTTGCTAAAGAGTCTCCCACCATCTGCTGCACAAATGTTGGAAGCAGTCACGGCCGCATAAGACAGAGCTGCCATTTTTAAGACAAATGTTATCTCAAGAGGTCAAAGGGGACAGATGCACAGGGCAGGAGTAACAGAGTCGGAGGCTGAGCCTAAGGACTTCCCATCTTCAGCTGTTTGCAAGTATAGAAGCCAGCTCCTAAAGTCATTTGCTGGAAGCAAGTCCCGCTGATTTCAACAGAAGAAACTGCAAAGGACCTAGGAGGAACCCTGCAGGATGAGACCAAAGGCCTGAGTAGCCCAGTGAGCTTTTTCTAAAGCATCCAAGAAGCCCATCAGTGAGTGTTGGTTTTGTGTAATTTGGTTAAAGAATAAAAGGAGAATTCCCTGAATATATAGATCCAGGTTTAGGGCAAGTACTCTTTAGTGAGAGAGCCCCACCAGAGATTTTAAATCACAAACATGAAGGAAAGGAAAGTGTGGAAATATAGTCCATTAGACCTTTGAAATATTCCCAGTCTAAGCTGCTTCCAGAATTTTTACTTCCATTAGCATCGGAAGAGACCACACGTTTGGGAAGTTAAAAATGGTTGACTTACAAACTTTTCAAAAGTCAAATTCATGTGCTTTTCCATATAGCAGCAAGAAAAGACAGGCAGCACAACTTAGTTTCAAAACGTGGCAAATGTTTCTAAGTTCTTTGATAGAAACACAAAGAAGGCTTGCGAAAGCCATGCGGTCTAAGCTTGGAGCATTCAGCTTAGACATCCTTACTGGTTGGTTCACATGGTGTTGTGGTGAGGAGAGAGAGAACAAAGGTTTTGGTAAGCCTTCCTCCCAAGGTGACAGGGTGTGACCTAGCTAAGCCTGGCAGGACAGTTTATTCTATGATCTTAACCCCTTCATGCATTAATCAGAGTGAAGCATGTTGGTTATATGAGGTTGGATTTATCCCACTGTGAGTGGCGGAAGAAGGGAACAGGTCCCTCCTGCTCCTGGTTTTCAGGGTAGAGATGGACATATCTGCTCTCTTGTTTTTAATTTATTTCAATTTGGAATCCAGTTATCCAACTTGTGATGGAGAGAAGATACTGTGAGCACTTGCCTCACCCATTCTTCTTCGCCACCCCAGAAGTATTCTGCCAGCTGACCTCTCTCTCGCCTTTGCACCATGGCTTACCGGCTTGCGACTGAAACTACTCTCTGGCACAGATGGGCAACTGTCCATCAGGAGACAGCTGCAGCTGGCATTTGAGCGGGACTCTGCGGTTCGTGGTTTGATAGGGGCATGGGAAGGAGGGGAAAGCAAGACAGCGTGAAATGGGGAGGAGAGATGCTGTGGTGAAACAAAGCAGGGGAGTGGAATAGAGAAGGAAAACTGGGTAGGAGAAGAAGGGGAGAGCAGGAGAGCCTTGGGGATGAAATGGAGAAGGGAAAAGGGGACGTTGGGAGGAGAGGGGAATCGGGAAAACCGGGGAGGTAAAATGGAGGAGGAAAAGTGGTCGGGGGGGGGGAGTGAGTAAGCTGGGATGAAATGGAAAAGGACAAATGTTCCAAAAACCTCAACAGCTTAAAATGCAAATAAGCCCCACCCACAGATGCAGATTAAGAGTGCATATAGTCAAAGCTATGGTTTTCCCAGTAGTGATGTATGGAAGTGAGAGCTGGACCATAAAGAAGGCTGATCGCTGAAGAATGGATGCTTTTGAATTCTGGTGCTGGAGGAGACTCTTGAGAGTCACATGGACTGCAAGAAGATCCAACCTCTCCATTCTGAAGGAAATCAGCCCTGAGTGCTCACTGGAAGGACAGATTGTGAAACTGAGGCTCCAAGACTTTGGCCACCTCATGAGAAGAGAAGACTTCCTGGAAAAGACCCTGATGTTGGGAAAGATGGAGGGCACAAGGAGAAGGGGACGGCAGAGGACGAGATGGTTGGACAGTGTTGTTGAAGCTACGAACATGAGTTTGACCAAACTGTGGGAGGCAGTGGAAGACAGGAGTGCCTGGTGTGCTCTGGTCCATGGGGTCACGAAGAGTCGGACACGACTGAATGACTAAACAACAACAACAACAAATAGGCAATTCTGTGGGTCCTGCCTAATTCCCACCACTAGGGGGCTGCAATTTCTGAGGCTTTCCCCATTGTCTAAAAATTCTGCACAGCACTTGGGACTGTGTTGCCTTGCCTGCTCGTTTCGCCCAAGTAGTAGCTTTAAGAAATTGGGAAATAAGACAACACTAAATTATGTCATTCTTGTGGTCTTTCGGTGGTCATGTTTCTATTCCTTAATGTGCAGACGTGCATAAATCAACATCTCCTCCTAAGGCTGGCTGTTGTTTTACAAACAGCCATAACTCATCAGAAAGTACGCAATGGAGCTGGTTGCGTCACGAGTGAAGACAGTTTTAGCTCCCTCTGGCTTGGAACATTTTGCGGCCGATATAGGTCTGCAAAATGGAGGAGTTGTGTAAGGACATGCGGAAATAAAACAGCCATGCATTTAAAACAGGGAAGAAAGGAAAAAAACCAAACCAGGCAATATGGTTCACAGCAGCAGCGGTGGCAGACCTTTTACAGACCTAGGGCCATATTACCTTCTGGGCAATTTTCTGAGGGCCACACGCTGGTGATGGGTTGGGCTAGAAGCAATGGTCATTCCTGCCATGGAAGAAGCACCGTCAGAATTCATGGAGACACATTCTAACCAGGCAAAAACAACACAAGAAATTAATAAGCAAATACTGAGGGGGCTGAAGACCAGTAACTTTTGGGCTTGTTAATTTCTTATTTTAATTCTAATGGTATTGATATCCTTGGCTCCCAGTGTTATGTGGGATTTCGTTGTTCTCAGCTAAGAATTGGGCTCGTCACATTCCTATGTTCTCCGGGGCTACTTAAGAAAGACCTGCGCGCTCTGAGCGAAGGCAGAAGCAAACTCCTGGATTTGGCCTGAGAAGGTTTTGTACCATTTGTTTGTGTTGGTATTTTAAATTGTGGACCACCCTGAGATCTACGGATAAAGGGCAATATAGAAATTTATTATTATTATTATTATTATTATTATTATTATTATTATTATTATTATTTTGTTGTTTAGTCGTTTAGTCGTGTCTGACTCTTTGTGACCCCCTGGACCAGAGCACGCCAGGCACTCCTGTCTTCCACTGCCTCCCGCAGTTTGGTCAAACTCATGTTTGTGGCTTTGAGAACACTGTCCAACCATCTCATCCTCTGTCGTCCCCTTCTCCTTGTGCCCTCCATCTTTCCCAGCATCAGTGTCTTCTCCAGGGAGTCTTCTCTTCTCATGAGGTGGCCAAAGTACTGGAGCCTCAGCTTCACGATCTGTCCTTCCAGTGAGCACTCAGGGCTGATTTCCTTAAGAATGGATGCGTTTGATCTTCTTGCAGTCCATGGGACTCTCAAGAGTCTTCTCCAGCACCATAATTCAAAAGCATCAATTCTTCAGCGATCAGCCTTCTTTATGGTCCAGCTCTCACTTCCATACATCACTACTGGGAAAACCATGGCTTTTACTATACGGACCTTTGTTGGCAAGGTGATGTCTCTGCTTTTTAAGATGCTGTCTAGGTTTGCCATCGCCTTTCTCCCAAGAAGCAGGCGTCTTTTAATTTCGTGGCTGCTGTCACCATCTGCAGTGATCATGGAGCCCAAGAAAGTAAAATCTCTCACTGCCTCCATTTCTTCCCCTTCTATTTGCCAGGAGGTGATGGGCCCAGTGGCCATGATCTTCGTTTTTTTGATGTTGAGCTTCAGACCATATTTTGCGCTCTCCTCTTTCACCCTCATTAAAAGGTTCTTTAATTCCTCCTCCTTTCTGCCATCAAGGTTGTGTCAGCATATCTAAGGTTGTTGATACTTCTTCCGGCGATCTTAATTCCGGCTTGGGATTCATCCAGCCCAGCCTTTCGCATGATGAATTCTGCATATAAGTTAAATAAGCAGGGACACAAAATTCAGCCTTGTCGTACTCCTTTCCCAATTTTGAACCAATCAGTTGTTCCATATCCAGTTCTAACTGTAGCTTCTTGTCCCACATAGAGATTTCTCAGGAGACAGATGAGGTGATCAGGCACTCCCATTTCTTTAAGAACATGCCATAGTTATTATTATTTAAGTTATTTAAGAACATGCCATAGTTATTGTTATTATTATTATTATTATTAGGCTTTATTTACTGAAATTGCATCCATACATCTAAAACATATTATAATCTGTAAATCAAACATTCAAAATAAAAAGATATAAGTCCATACATCTAAAACATATTATAAGTCCATACATCTAAAACATATTATAATCTGTAAATCAAACTTTCAAAATAAAAAGATATAAGTCTTTCTAGTATAAATTTAGTACATAAATTAGACTTCCCATCGTTTTCAACATATTTTCACTCTAATAAACCTATTACCTAAACTTATCAGTATAGAAATTTAATTGACAACAACAACAGGTAAACTGCCATATATAGAAATAAATTTAAAAAATTGTCCAGTAGCACTTTAGAGACAAACTACAGTAAGTTTGTTCTGGGTATAAGCTTTCGTGTGCATGCACACTTCCTCAGATATCTCTCAGGTGCTACTGGACAATATTTTAATTTATTTCAACTGTGTCAGACCAACACGGCTACCTACCTGAATCTGCCATATATAGAGATATATATGGGGGCACCAAATTATTTTAAGTGCTATTAAAGGCAGTGCTATTTTTCTAGAAAAAGAAGTGGCAGAACTCACCACAAACACCGCCCTTGTTCTCTCATAATGGCAATGGCTCCCACCTGAGAGGTGCCAGAACTGAGTTCCAGTGAGTTCCAGCTGGAAAAAGAGCCCTGCCTAAAGGTCTTCATCCAGCCCTGTCCTTGGTGTGGTAGACAATGTAGACTTCCATCTCAAAGTTTCCTCAGAGAAGATTAGGAGGAAACAAAGATGTCGAAGCTGGAAAACAATTTCATTTTTTTTTTTTTTAGGAGATCATTTCTATTTGGTAGAAGCCAGCACCGCAATTGGTGCCAGTCCAACACAGAACTAAACACCCTCCCATCAGATATCAAGGAAATAAACAACTATCTGACTTTTAGAAGACATCTGAAGGCAGCCCTGAATCAGGAAAATTTGAATGTCTGATGTTTTACAATTTTTTTTATATGCACATTAAGCTGCCCAGAGTGGCTGGGGAAACCCAGCCAGATGGGTGGAGTATAAATAATAAAATTATTATTATTATTATTATTATTATTATTATTATTATTATTATTATTATTATTTACAGGGCCGGATTTAGGTTTGATGAAGCTCTAAGCTACTGAAGGTAATGGGGCCCTTTATATGTCCAGCTTTCCTTTGTCAGCAACGAATTGTCACTGTTTTTTGTGTTGAATATATCCTATATGGTAATTGATGGGCCTAATCTAAAGCCATTTGTACATAACAAAATATTTATTTTATAAAAGTAATGGTTGAAAAGTCCATGCAGAATGTAGGCACCCTATATATAGAAAGGAGCAAACCAGTGATATTTTAGGGAGCAGGCGAGCAGGCAGGGCCCATGACTTACATCATAGGAGCCTACACAACACAAAACACTGTTGCTGTATGTAGGTTTTATTTTATTGGTTTATTATCTTATATTTTGGAAATGTACACCCAGGGTTTTTTCCTTTGAATTTTTTGGGGGCCCCCAAGAGAATGGGACCCTAAGCTATAGCTTGTTTAGCTTATATGTAAATCCGGCACCGATTATTTATCTAAACAAAGCTTTTTAATGCCCTGGTAACCATTCCTGACTCCTGGTTTTCCCAGACAGTTGGATACCCGAGATTTTCCTGGCTCTGACTTTCCTGGTCACATGCCTCTGGGATGCAGAGATGACACGGTCTCTGAATGAGCCCCCAAAGCGTGCAGTATGAACGGCAGTAGCTCCATCCAATGTTTACTTGTGATTTCCCCTCCGGTTTACTGATGTAAATGTAGTGTTCATTTTCCAAATACCGCACGCTCTTGTTTGCTTCCGTGGGAAAAGGCTCGTTGCAAAGTTTAACAACTGTGACACATTAATAAAATAAAAGAACGTTTAAGGAAGAAACTAGGCACCGAGCGAATGTGACCAAATGTTGCAGCCAAAGCGTTTTGTGTCACTTGCAAGAAACATAACAGGAATATTCATCATCGAGATTTGTTTTTTTGGCATGCGCAGAATTAGAAGCAAAACAGTGAGGATTGGGTTTCTGTGTTGGGAATGAGTTTCAGATATGGGTGTGTGTGTGTTGAAGTTCTTAGATCAAATATTTGGGACCTTTGTTATACTGCAGTCAAAGAGAGCGTGGTGGTTGAGAGACTGAACTAGAAATCAGAAAGCCTTTCGTTTGAGTCCTGTGTCCAGTTCTGAGCAACACAGTTTTTTAAGTAGGATGTTGACAAGCCCCACCTGGAATACCGTGTCCACTTTTGGGCACCACAATTTAAGAAGTATGTTGACAAGTTGGAACATGTGCAGAGGAGGGCAACCAAGATGGTCAAGGGTCTGGAAACCAAACCATATGAGGAACAGTTGAGAGAGTTGGGTAAATCTAGCCTAGAGAAGAGAAAACTAAGAGGTGATAGCCATCTTCGGACCCCCCGAAAGTTGTTGAGTTTTTTGTTGTTGTTGTTGTTTAATCATTTAGTCGTGTCCGACGCTTCGTGACCCCATGGACCAGAGCACACCAGGCACTTCTGTCTTCCACTGCCTCCCGCAGTTTAGTCAAACTCATGCTGGTAGCTTCGAGAACACTGTCCAACCATCTCGTCCTCTGTTGTCCCCTTCTCCTTGTGCCCTCCATCTTTCCCAACATCAGGGTCTTTTCCAGGGAGTCTTCTCTTCTCATGAGGTGGCCAAAGTCTTGAAGCCTCAGCTTCAGAATCTGTCCTTCCAGTGACGATCCACCCTAAGAATGGATAGGTTTGATCTTCTTGCAGTCCATGGGACTCTCCAGAGTCTCCTCCAGCACCATAATTCAAAAGCATCAATTCTTTGGCGATCAGCCTTCTTTATGGTCCAGCTCTCACTTCCATACATCACTACTGGGAAACCCATGGCTTTAACTATACAGACCTTTGTTGGCAAGGTGATGTCTCTGCTTTTTAAGATGCTGTCTAGGTTTGCCATCGCCTTTCTCCCAAGAAGCAGGCGTCTTTTAATTTCGTGGCTGCTGTCACCATCTGCAGTGATCATGGAGCCCAAGAAAGTAAAATCTCTCGCTGCCTCCATTTCTTCCCCTTCTATTTGCCAGGAAATTGCTGACTGGTTTTTTTTTTAAGGAAACCACCGAAATTGCAATTATGAGCTTTGCCACTAGGAGCACTGTTTCAGATATGAGCCATAGGAAGCCATCAAGCAGGGGCCGGGACCTTCCTGCTGAGGAGAACCAATGGTCTCCTTGGGTTGCCGGAGCCTCTCCAACTTGTTGTTGGCCAAGATAACAGGTGGTTCTGCCACATGACGCTGGATGAATTTCTCAGACACAGCAGCATTTGGGCAAGGCTTTAACTCAACTCCCTTCATACCCAGGGAGGAGTGTGTGTGTGTGTGTGTGTGTCGAACATACACACGCAGAAACAGCACAGTTCTTTCCAAAACTGCACTTGCTTCCTTCA
Organism: Podarcis muralis; assembly: GCF_964188315.1. Lineage (NCBI taxonomy): Eukaryota > Metazoa > Chordata > Lepidosauria > Squamata > Lacertidae > Podarcis > Podarcis muralis. Next base: position 5,521,596 of record NC_135655.1, read on the forward strand.
AGATTCCTCGGATTCTTCTCCCCACAAGGAACCTGCTTTCAGATAAACCTGGCGAATGGATGGAGAGACCAACACAAATCTGTTCAGTGTCAGTTGACTGGCTCTCCACCACAGATCCATCCTATCTTTCGTGGTTGTTCCAAAAGAATGAAGAAACAATGTGCAAACTCTACACATTTTCCACATACTCTTACCATTAAACATACTGTACATTTTTAAATGCTTTTTGGCACATTTCCCCCTAAATAGGGTTGCCATGTTTCAAAAAAAGCTTTTTTATTTACCGTATTTTTCGCTCTATAAGACGCACCAGACCATAAGACGCACCTAGTTTTTGGAGGAGGAAAACAAGAAAAAAATATTCTGAATCTCAGAAGCTAGAACAGCAAGAGGGATCGCTGCGCAGTGAAAGCAGCAATCCCTCTTGCTGTTGTGGCTTCTGGGATAGCTGCGCAGCCTGCATTCGCTCCATAAGACGCACACACATTTGCCCTTACTTTTTAGGAGTAAAAAATACATTTGCCCTTACTTTTTAGGAGTAAAAAATACGGTATTTATTTCAGGAAACCACCCAAATGGTTTAGCTTTTTTAAGGAAAACTCCAAAGTTGATTGGCTTTTGTTTTTTTACAAAAATGCCCAAAAAACACGATTTTTTAATTGACAAAGCACCTCCTTTTCAAAATTCTTCCCCCCCAGACATCAATTCCACCTTTGAAATCCTGGTACTGTCCGGGAAAATTATGACGTATGGCAGCCCTACCCCTAAAGCATATATTTCGTATGCCACCCTAAACCTTCCAAATCTACATTTCTGTATTCGTGCATGCTTCTTGAGAACAAAAGTGCATTGTGAAATCAGGGAAACTGCATGTTTCCATTCCGATCTGGGTTGGTCTGCTGCAAGAAGGAGACCGGACATATTCCTCTCTCATCCCCGGGAAACCCATTCGCAAGAGCAGCCCTGCCCCCCACCCCGCCCCCATATCTGTCCTGAGCTGACTGCCTTGGAGTCACCTCGTGCTAGAAAGAAGGACAGTTGCGTGAATCAGCTCAGACACACTTTCATGTCCTTCGAAAGCAGCAGACCGACAATTTGTGCTTGTTCAGTTCTTTTACGAGCCTTTGATGTTGTGCAACCATAGAAGGTGTCATATCCTTCCTGCTCTCGTGAAGCCATTAATCCCCCCCCCCTCGAGTTTTAACATGGGTTGGAGGGGAGGGGGCATAAGTTGGGCAGATACATCAGAATAACTGCAATTGTCTTCCATGCCACTCAATTTTCTATATCCTCGGGTTCTTTATGTGTTCCCTACAAATGTCAAGAACCATGGAGTTTGGCTGCTTGCTTGCTTTTCAGACCTCATTCACTTCCTGCTTGGAGATGCCTAACATCCAAACCAGAATCAAAAACTAGGCTTCTAGGGCCAGGACACTAGAAGGTCCAGGGCCCGGACACCGAGGTCCAGCGCCAAGGGCCTTCTGGTGGTTCCCTCACTGCGAGAAGCCAAGTTACAGGGAACCAGGCAGAGGGCCTTCTTGGTGGTGGCACCTGTCCAGTGGAACATCCTCCCATCAGATGTCAAAGAGAAAATGGATGATGGACTCAAGGGCATCCTGATCAAATTTGCAGATGACACCAAACTGGGAGGGGTGGCTAACACCCCAGAGGACAGGATCACACTTCAAAACGACCTTGGCAGATTAGAGAACTGGGCCAAAACAAACAAGATGAACTTTAACAGGGAGAAATGTAAAGTATTGCACTTGGGCAAAAAAAATGAGAGGCACAAATACAAGATGGGTGACACCTGGCTTGAGAGCAGTACATGTGAAAAGGATCTAGGAGTCTTGGTTGACCACAAACTTGACATGAGCCAACAGTGTGACGCGGCAGCTAAAAAAGCCAATGCAATTCTGGGCTGCATCAATAGGAGTATAGCATCTAGATCAAGGGAAGTAATAGTGCCACTGTATTCTGCTCTGGTCAGACCTCACCTGGAGTACTGTGTCCAGTTCTGGGCACCACAGTTCAAGAAGGACACTGACAAACTGGAACATGTCCAGAGGAGGGCAACCAAAATGGTCAAAGGCCTGGAAACGATGCCTTATGAGGAACGGCTAAGGGAGCTGGGCATGTTTAGCCTGGAGAAGAGGAGGTTAAGGGGTGATATGATAGCCATGTTCAAATATATAAAAGGATGTCACATAGAGGAGGGAGAAAGGTTGTTTTCTGCTGCTCCAGAGAAGCGGACACGGAGCAATGGATCCAAACTACAAGAAAGAAGATTCCGCCTAAACATTAGGAAGAACTTCCTGACAGTAAGAGCTGTTTGACAGTGGAATTTGCTGCCAAGGAGTGTGGTGGAGTCTCCTTCTTTGGAGGTCTTTAAGCAGAGGCTTGACAACCATATGTCAGGAGTGCTCTGATGGCGTTTCCTGCTTGGCAGGGGGTTGGACTCGATGGCCCTTGTGGTCTCTTCCAAGTCTATGATTCTATGATTCTATGAAAAACAACTACCCAACATTTAGAAGACATCTGAAGGCAGCCCTGTTTAGGGAACCTTTTAATGTTTAACAGACCACTGTATTTTAATACTCTGTTGGAAGCCGTCCAGAGTGGCTGGGGAAACCCAGCCAGATGGGCGGGGTATAAATAAATTGTTGTTGTTGTTGTTGTTACTGTGCTGCCCTCAATTGGGCCGGGGGTTGTTGCTAGATGATCCTCAGGGTCCCTTCCAACTCTGTAGGTCTATGATTCTACGGTTGAGTGGGGATTTGAACCTTGGTCTCCAGTGGCGTAGCAAGGTCAGGTGGTACCCGGTACTGAAAATTTCTTGTCTGTTCTATTCTATTCAGGATGGTGTCACACAGCCTTCATCAACCTGGTGCCTCCCAGATGTTTTGGACTACAATTCCCATCAGCCATGACCAGCGCAGTTGTATGAGCTGTTTGACGGTGGAATGGGCTCCCTCGGAAGGCGGTGGACTTCACTAGAATTTCTTAAACAGAGGTGCTAAGCGGAGGGTTGGCCTAAATGACCTTTGGGGTCCCTTCCAGTTCTATGGACTACTGCCATGCGCTCTACGTGGGGCTACCTTTGAAGGTAACCCGGAAACTACAACTAATCCAGAATGCGGCAGCTAGACTGGTGACTGGGAGTGGCTGCCGAGACCATATAACACCGGTCCTGAAAGAGCTACATTGGCTCTGTTAGAATTCCTGATCCATGACTGAAGTCATGGGATTGGTGTCTTTCACATGACGGTGTATGTTTTGACTCCACAGAGTGGGAAGTGACAGGATGTTTGTGTTACTGTGTTCCGTGAAGTGGGACTATTGTCCTTTGTTCTTTTTCTCTTTGCTGTCTGATGCTAGAGAGAGAGGGAGCCATGTTGCAGTGCTCTGTGTGTGTTTATATGTAAATAAAGTAGATTAGCCAAAATGCTGAGTTGCTGGGGTGTGTCACGCGCATGCTGCACAAACTCTGCGGATCCCTAAGTGTGCCGGTGTCGGTTGGCATTGGTCGCTGTGATGTTCGGGCTGAAGAAAGCTTATGAAGCTCCCAAACGATCGACCAGGAGGGAGAGAACATGCTAATCGAGCATGTGTCTCTGCCAGGGTCCTACTCGAGTGTAGGCTGAACTCCTGACAGGCTCCCAGTACGTTTCCGAGCACAACTCAACGTGTTGGTGCTGACCTTTAAAGCCCTAAACGGCCTCGGCCCAGTATACCTGAAGGAGCATCTCCACCCACATCATTCTGCCTGGACACAGAGGTCCAGCTCTGAGGGCCTTCAGGCAGTTCCCTCCCTGCAAGAAGGGAGGTTACATGGAACCAGGCCTTCTCGGTGGTGGCACCCTCCCTGTGGAACGCCTTCCCATCAGATGTCAAGGAAATAAACAACTGTCTGGCTTTTAGAAGACATCTTAAGGCAAGTTTTTGATGGTTGATGCTTTATTGTGTTTTTAATATTTGGTGAGTGAGTGGGGCAAGCATGTCAGATGCGTGGCATATAAATAAAACACAATCATAATCATACAAAAATGCACGAACAATTTCATTTTTGCACTCACTTTACCCTAGTATGGGGTTTTGTTTTGTACATCTGACTTGGTTGGATAACCTCTCTGCAGAATTCAGGGAAGTGTGAATTGGGGGTGATTTGTGTTAAATTGTGAACCAGATAGGATTTCTCCTTCCCTTCGCTGATCCTTCTGTGTTTCCTCCTCGCAGATCCTTCTCTCTTTCTTTTTTTGAAAATAATTTGTATTATTAGGTTTTTTACAAATATAACACGTAATAAAACAAAGAAAAAAAGATACAGAATCACAAATATAGCGAAAAATAAAAAAATAAAAATATAACAACAAACACATAACAACATAAACAACACATTTTAATTAGTTATTTAAATATCTAACCTTATAAACATATTTTTTTACTTCCTCTGGGCCCTCCCATCTGAATTTCCTTGTATTTGAATGTAGCAGTTTTCTAATATCATTATTAAAACACAGTATTCCAATTAAAATCCAATTTCTTAACTTTTCTTAAAGTTCTAGATCTCATTCATTTAATTAACTCCTAATTTAACCCTAGGCCTATTTGGTACTTTCAAGCAGTTTCTAATTTTTAATATTACAATATTTATTCAAATTATTTGAATAATTATTATTCAAATATTGTCTTTAAATTTCTTCCACTCTTCTTGGTATCCCTCTTCTTTCTGGTCGCGGATTCTTCCAGTAAGGTCAGCCAACTCCATATAGTTCATCATTTTCATCTGCCATTCTTCCACAGTTGGTAATTCTTGTGTTTTCCATTTCTTGGCTATTAAAATTCAAGCAGCAGTTGTGGCATACAAAAATAACTTTACATCTTTCTTGGGTAGTTCAAAACCTATTATTTGTAGATCCTTCTCAATGTGAAGAGATGTCGATATTCTGTCGATATTCTTCAGAGCCCAGTAAGGCAGGGAGCCGCTTGCTATGGGACGAGTGCCACACTGGTGACATTCAAACAGCCGCAGCCCATTGAAAAGCAATATTCACGTTTTCATAAAATGTTCCCGTCATGGTTTATTTTGGCAAAGCGCTTGTTTCCTTGAGCCAGTGAACCTGTTCAGCATTTGAGAGGCAGTAAAAATGCAGTAAATTAAGATCTCTAGGCCTTTGGGAGGGCTGTAAAAATCACCGTGAAAAAATGGAGCTCTACAAAACAGGAAAGCCTGTCACTTTTATTGGGCCAGGTACGGGTTGCACAGCGGACTGTGCAAGCTTTGCAGTTCCACGGGATTCCTTGTCACGATGTATCTCTGCTTGGCACAGACAAAGAGGGCTGTTTAAGAGAAAAGTCTCCGTACACTTCGACCAAAACAAACCACCTCTGCAGATCAGTTGGTTGTTGTATATATTATACCATATTGGGGGAACCCAGTCCAATGGGTGAGGTAAAAATAGTAAAATTATTATTATTCTATGAGAGTACAGTACAGTGGTACCTCACAAGACGAATGCCTCGCAAGACGGAAAACTCGTAAGACGAAATGGTTTTTTGTTTTTTGAGCTGCTTCGCAAGACGAATTTCCCTATGGGCTTGCTTCGCAAGACGGAAACGTCTTGCAAGTTTTTTTCCTTTTTCTTAACACCGTTAATACAGTTGCGACTTGACTTTGAGGAGCAACTCATAGCACGCGGTGTGGTAGCCTTTTTTGAGGTTTTTGAAGACTTTGGTGATTTTTGAAGCTTTTCCAAAACTTTTCCGACACCGTGCTTCGCAAGACGAAAAAAATCGCAAGACGAAAAAACTCGCGGAACGAATTAATTTCGTCTTGCGAGGCACCACTGTATGTGTAAACATATATACATATATCAGTGAAAATAACAAGCAGGAAATTGTTTGCAAAAATGAGTCATGATATTTGCTTGTTATTTATTCAATAATATTTATATATCGCTTGACTGTAGGGGGGGGGGGACTATCAAGAGACAAACAAGAAAAAACCGCAAGTGTAGGGCTTTCAAGACCGGTGTTATGTGGTCTCAGCGACCGCTCCCAGTCACCAGTCTAGCTGCCACATTCTGGATTAATTGTACTTTCCGGGTCACTTTCAAAAGTAGCCCTACGCAGAGCTCATGGCAGTAGTCCAAGCGGGAGATAACCAGAGCATGCACCACTCTGGCGAGGCAGCCTGCGGGCAGGGAGGGTCTCATCTTGCGTACCAGATGGAGCTGGTAGACAGCTGCCCTGGACACAGAATTGACCTGCGCCTCCATGGACATCTGTGAGTCCAAAATGACTCCCAGGCTGCGCACCTGGTCCTTCAGGGACACAATTACCCCATTCAGGACCAGGGATTCCTCCACACCAGCCCGCCCCCTGTCCCCCAAGAACAGTACTTCTGTCTTGCCAGGTTTCAACCTCAATCCATTAGCCGCCACCCATCCTCCAACCGCCTCCAAACACTCACACAGGACCTTCACCGCCTTCACTGGTTCTCATTTAAAAGAGAGGTAGAGTTGGGTATCATCCGCATACAGGGTGGTGGCAGGAGGAAGAGAAGGCGCCGCCGTTGAAGCCATGTTGCCACTGCACTGCCACCACACTCAGCTCCGCCGCGGCTCCTCCGACGTCCTGATGTAGCGCACAGCATTGGGACATTGTGTGTGCAATGTCACATGCCGCACCCTGTCCCCCTCCTGTTCTTTGGAAGCTGGCGCACGTGCCCTGGGTGGCCTTGGGCCAGTCACTATCTCTTGCTGTGAGGATGAAATGAGGAGGAGAACGGTGTACAGTGGTACCTCGGGTTACAGACGCTTCAGGTTACAGACTCTGCTAACCCAGAAATAGTACCTCGGGTTAAGGACTTTGCTTCAGGATGAGAACAGAAATCGTGCTCCGGCAGCGCGGCAGCAGCAGAAGGCCCCATTAGCTAAAGTAGTGCTTCAGGTTAAGAACAGTTTCAGGTTAAGAACGGACCTCCGGAATGAATTAAGTTCTTAACCCGAGGTACCACTGTACACCACCTTGAGGTCCATGGCAGATAAACAGCAACACAAAAAGAATTATGTGAGCTTTATAAAATGATGGTGATGATGATGATGATGATATGTTGGGTTTTGCAGAAGAGATGGGATCATAGAACCCTGTAGAAAACACAGAGGTTGCTTTCCTTTTTTAAAAAACAAAAATAGTTATTCTTTTCACATTTATACGTTTCACTGATTTTACAATCATTTTGACATTTCAAAACTTGACTTCCTTCTCCCTCTTTTTACAGTTCCTTAAATTTATTTTTAATATTTTCTGCATAGCCTAATTAACTTAATTTGCTTGTTTATTCATCTTCTTTAAATATACACTCTAATGAAACTGCAGGTTATTGCAATAATCCTGCCAATGTTTTCATCTGTTTACAATTTATAAGTAAATATTCAATAAACCATTTCCATTCTTTTATATTGAAAAAAAGGTTATCTTGATTTCTTATTCTTTCAGTAAGTTTCACCATTTCTGCATATTTCATGAGTTTTTGTATACATTCTTCCTTTGCTGGGACTTTGCCCCATTTTGGGGCGAGTAGCATTCTTGCTGCTGTAGTAACATACATAAATAAATTTCTATACTATTTAGGTAGTCCTGTCCCTATAATTCCCAAAAGAAAAGCTTCTGGGTTTTTGTTACAAAGGTTATTTTGTTACAAAGGTTATTTTGAACTTCCTTTTCAATTCATCATATATCATTTCCCAGTAAACTTTAACCTTACTACAAGACCACCACATATGATAAAAAGAACCTTCTTTCGCTTTACATTTCCAACACATGTTTGATTTAGATTTATACATTTTTGACAGTTTATTTGGTGTTAGATACCAACGTTGGTATCCAGGGCCGGATTTAGGTTTGATGAGGCCCTAAGCTACTGAAGGTAATGGGGCCCTTGATATGTCCAGCTGTCCTTTGTCAACAACAAATTGTCACTGTTTTTTTCTCTGGAATATATGCTAGATGGTAATTTATGGACCTAATAGGTATCTCAAGCCATTTGTCCATGTTGCCCTGCAACCCCTCCATGCAGAATGTAGTCACCCTACATATAGAAATGAGCAAACCAGTGATATTTTAGGGCGCAGGCTAGCAGGCGGGGCCCATGACTTACATCATAGGAGCCGACACAACACAAAACACTGTTGCTGTATGTAGGTTTTATTTTATTGGTTTTTTATCTTATATTTTAGAAATGTACATCCAGTGGGTTTTTTTCCTTTAATTTTTTTGGGGGCCCCAAAACAGTGGGGCCTTAAGCCATAGCTGTCAACATTTCCTTTTTTTAAGGGAAATTCCCATATTCCAAATAGGATTCCTTGCAAGAAAAGGGAAAAGTTGACAGCTATGCCCTAAGCTATAGCTTGTTTAGCTTATACGTAAACCTGGCACTGTTGGTATAATTGGTAGAGGTGGCTTTCCTGACGCGACTTTTCCTCTCCCCACAGTCCTGGCTGACATCCATTCTTGAGGAAGTTCAGTGATCACGACCGCAGTTGCCCACGACTCCTGGGTAGGTGTGATTAAGTGACAAAGCCATTACAGAGTCAATTATCGTTCCCTCCACTGCTCCGAATTGCAGCCGTCCCAAAGATTGTTTAAACTCGGGCCTGGGCTCCTCTCCCAGAGTCATCTGATTCTGCAGTGAGCAGCAGCCGCAGCACCTGCAAACGATCACTTTGAGAGATGGCTAATGTTCTAATTACTGAGGACCCAAAAATGTTAGCTGTAAACAAATGAGGATTGTATTTATAATCCATCAGCTTTACGGCCTTCTGATGGCGATGATATCTGCAAAGTTTACACTGGGAGACCTCCTGCCCCTCTGCAGCCGCAGCAGCTGCAAGCTTATGGCCGGTTTGCAGATGGAGGGGAAATCGCAGGCGTTTTGCTGCGGCAGGAAAGAATAATCGCTGGCAACCTCTTCAAAATGGCCCGGGCGCCACCTCTAGAAAATCGGGGCCATCAGAGGTGCTGCCGATTTTCACGGAATGCAAAATTTTAAGGTGAGTGTCGAGGAATCACAACATAGTAGTATCATGTTGTTGTTTAGTCGTTTAGTCGCGTCCGACTCTTCGTGACCCCATGGACCAGAGCACGTCTGGCACTCCTGTCTTCCACTGCCTCCTGCAGTTTGGTCAAACTCATGTTGGTAGCTTCAGGAACACTGTTCCACCATCTCGTCCTCTGTTGTCCCCTTCTCCTTGTGCCCTCCATCTTTCCCAACATCAGGGTCTTTTCCAGGGAGTCTTCTCTTCTCATAAGGCGGCCAAAGTCTTGGAGTCTCAGCTTCACGATCTGTCCTTCCAGCCTCAGGGCTGATTTCCTTCAGAATGGAGAGGTTTGATCTTCTTGCAGTCCATGGGACTCTCAAGAGTCTCCTCCAGCACCAGAATTCAAAAGCATCAATTCTTCGGCGATCAGCCTTCTTTATGGTCCAGCTCTCACTTCCATACATCACTACTGGGAAAACCATAGCTTTAACTATATGGGCCTTTGTTGGCAAGGTGATGTCTCTGATTTTTAAGATGCTGTCTAGGTTTGTCATTGTAGTATCATAGAATTGTAGAATTGGGTAGGAGCTCTGAGAGGTGGCCATTCAACTTCTGCTGTGAAGGAGAATTCACCACCTTCTGAGGGGGGTGCATTTCACAGACTGAGAGGAGATAGAATAGCCATCTTCAGATATCTCAAGGGATAACATGGAAGAGGGAGCAAGCTTGTTTACCCCTGCTCTGGAGGGTAGGGTCATCACCCAACCTGGTGATAACAGAATAAATGATATAAGGAGGGAGCTGCAGCCCAATATAGGAAAAGAGATGATAAGGGAACATCTAGCTACTTTAAAAATCTCCAGGGCCTGATGAGCTATATCCAGAGGTACTCAAGGAGGATAGAAAGGTCTCCCCTGGGCATTTCCCTTTTTTAAGGGAAATTCCCTTATTCCGAATAGGATTCCTCGCAAGAAAAGGGAAAAGCTGACAGCTATGGCCCCGGAAGGTTGTGGACTCTCCTTCCTTGGAGGTTTTTAGCAGAGTTTGGATGGCCATCTGCCATGGATGCTTTAGCTGAGATTCCTGCATTGCAGGAGTTTGGACTATGTAGATGTCCCTTGGGACACGGGTGTCATTGTGGGTTAAACCACTGAGTCTAGGACTTGCCGATCAGAAGGTCGACGGTTTGAATCCCCATGATGGGGTGAGCTCCTGTTGCTCGGTCCCAGCTCCTGCCAACCTAGCAGTTCGAAAGCACGTCAAAGTGCAAGTAGATAAATAGGTACCACTCCGGTGGGAAGGTAAACGGCGTTTCCGTGCGCTGCTCTGGATCGCCAGAAGCGGCTTAGTCATGCTGGCCACATGACCTGGAAGCTGTACGCCGGCTCCCTCTGCCAATAAAGCGAGATGAGCGCCGCAACCCCAGAGTCGGCCACGACTGGACCTGATGGTCAGGGGTCCCTTTACCTTTATATATAGGGTGCCTACATTCTGCATGGACTGGTTGCATGGCAACATGTGCAAATGGCTTTAGATACCTATTAGGTCCATCAGTTACCATATAGCATATATTCAACACAGAAAACAGCTACAATTTGTTGTTGACAAAGGACAGTTGGACATATAAAGGGCCCCATGATGTTCACTAGCTTAGGGCCTCATCAAACCTAAATCCGGAACCAGAAGTGGGGAGATTTGCTGTTGCACACAAATCCTGTTTGTGGGCCTCATAGAATCATAGAGTTGTGTTGGAAGGGGTCCTGAGGGGCATCTTGTCCAGCCCCCCGCAGTCCTAGAGCAGCTTAGTCATGCTGGCCACATGACCCGGAAGCTGTATGCCGGCTCCCTTGGCTAATAAAGCGAGATGAGCGCTGCAACCCCAGAGTCAGCCACGACTAGACCTAATGGTCAGAGGTCCCCTTTACCCCTTTACCTAGATGTCCCTTGGGGTCCCTTCCATATCTACAATTCTTTTACAAGAGCCAGGGCTATCTTAAGCATACGCAGCTCTGGGGTGCAAAGATCCGCCCAGCACACACACACCCCAGATTGCCCAGTCACAGGAGCGCAGGAGGGCAGAGCCAGCCGGCCACCTCAGCATCTCGCTTGCTCAGTCGCACCTGAACTCATGCCGCCTGCAACAGAAGAGCCCGCTGCGGCACTCCAACCAATGGGTGGGCTCTTCCTTGGACTCAACTCTTGGCCCCCAGTCTCTGGGCCTGGCGCCCCTGAGAGCCCGGCGCCCAGGTGCCCCACACACTAGCACCTACGGGTAAGGCGACCCTGACAAGAGCAAGCATCGTATGGCTAAATGAACAACGTTAAGTGATCTTCAGATCGCATCTCTTTTCTTTTCTTTTAATTTTCAAAATTCATTTTCACTTTTAATATCTGTCATAATACATACCGTATTTTTCCTTGTATAAGACACCCCCATGCATAAGACGAGTCCTATTTTTTTTAACCTAAAATTAAGAAATTAAGTTGTTTAGCTTTTTTTGGGGGGGGGAGGTCACTTCCGCCAACCGCTCACCCGCTTGGCCGCCACTGCCGATCGCTTGCCACAGCCACTGCCGATCACACACCTCGCCGCAGCCTCCAATTGTCTGCGCGCTCTCTGCCACCAACAGCCCACCCACCCACTTGCTGCAGCCGCCAATCACCCACCCAATCGCTGCTGCCAATCTTCAGCTTGCTGCTACCATTCATTGCACATCACCCCTCTGCATTCACTATCCGTGTTTAAGATGACACCCAATTTTTGCCTATGTTTTTTAGCAAAAAGCATTGTCTTATACATGGAAAAATACAATAAATCATAATCATTTTACACATAGGATTCTCAGAATCCCCAAACTTCCCTCCACCCCTCCGTGGTTTCCCCAGATATTCTTTTCAAACTGCATCGTATCGAATTCTCCATATTTTCTTAAAACTCAATTTTTATCCTAATTCTCGCTTCATTGCAAGTTTTTTTAAAATCCTCCCAATGTTTTCAATTGTTTACAGTGTTCTTTTTTTATTAAATTTATCGTCCTCTTGATCTCTGATTTTCCTGGTCATTTTCACCAATTTGGCATAGTCCATCATCTTTATCAGCCATTTTTCTTTCAGAGGTAGGTTATCCTCCTTCCATCTTTGGGCAAGTAGCATCTGCGCAGCTGTTGTAGCATACATAAATAGTCTCTTCTGATCCTTAGGTATTTCTGGACCTAGAATTCCTAGCAAGAAAGTTTCAGGGTTGTTGTTTTTTTACAAAAGGTATTTTAAACTTTTTTTCAACTCGTTATGAATTGTTTCCCAATATACTTTTGGGGTTTTTTTGCACATCCACCACATGTGTTGAAATGTGCCAACTTCTCTTTGCACTTCCAACATGTATCTGTAGCAGTTCTGTAGTTTAGCAGGAGTTAGGTACCAGCGATACATCATTTTCATATAATTCTCTTTCAACGTTGTCAGGGCCGCCCAAGGTCCCAGCTCACAAGAGACCAACGCCAAGTCCAGATTATGTACAAAAGCTTTTATTGAAGAACTTTGTTAGCTCCACAGCCGAGGCGCGCGGCCCCACATCTGTTAGGCTTAGACCGCTGAAGTCCCCTCTGAATCAGTCCCGCCTCTACACCAGTTTAAGAGGCTTGTGCTGGACCACCTCTTCCTGTCCTTCCTTTTCCGCAGGGTCTTTCTGCCCCCCTGGGTTCCTCCCCTCCTGGATTCTCCCGACGCTGAGTCCCCAGACGCCTGCTCCCCCCTCTTCCGTGCTTTGGGACCAGGCTCCTCCTCCGGGCTCTCCTCATTTCCGCGCGCCTCCACATTTGAACTTGGCGCGCGTACGCTGCTTCTGACCTTCCTTTTGACAGTTACACTACTCTCCGTACTACTCTCCGCCCCTTCTGGCAGGACGTCTTGCCCCGATCTCCTTCCCCTCTCTGCTTCCTGCTCTGCTTCGTCTGACACACTGGGAACTCCACCCTCTTCACTCCGTTCCGGCGGAGAAGCCGGTCCCGATCTCCAACTCCCACTTGGGGTTCCCCTGCTGCTGTCCTGCTCCTGACGAGTCCCCCCTGTGGCTCCCCTTGGCCTGACCAGGGGCGCCCCCTTTTGGGAATCCTCCGATTCACTGGAAAGACTCATGGAAACCCTCGAGTCATTGTCATCCTCTTCCTCGTCGCCCTGGGATCCTTCCCCCTCGCTCTCAGTCTCCTCCCTCATCTGTGCCTCTCTCCCTGAACCCCTGACAAACGTGCAACATGCTTCAGATTGCATCTCAAAGGGAGATACTCGTGTTACCCCACGGATTGGCAGTATCACTCTTCCGTGCACTCATGAAATGGTGTGGGAAGCCCTGAGGCATGCGGGAGGCACAACACACAGGCTCCTCCCACATCTGTACCCCCATACGGGTGGGGAGCAGCCTCAGCTTTGGGCACCTTTGGCACCTTATAGGGCAGCTGAATAATAATAATAATAATAATAATTTATTATTTGTACCCCTCCCATCTGGCTGGGTTTCCCCAGTTACTCTGGGTGGCTTCCACAAAAACCAAAAATACACTAAGATGTCACACATTAAAAACTTCCCTGAACAGGGCTGCCTTAAGATGTCTTCTGAATGTCAGGTAGTTGTTTATCTCTTTGACATCTGATGGGAGGGCGTTCCACAGGGCGGGCGCCACTACCGAGAAGGCCCTCTGCCTGGTTCCCTGTAGCTTTGCTTCTCACAATGAGGGAACCACCAGAAGGCCCTCAGCGCTGGACCTCAGCGTCCGGGCAGAACAATGGGGATGGAGACACTCCTTCAGATATACTGGGCTGCAGCCCTTTAGGGCTTTCAAGGTCAGCACCAACACTTTGAATTGTGCTCGGAAACGTACTGGGAGCCAATGTAGGTCTTTCAGGACCGGTGTTATGTGGTCTTGGCGGCCGCTCCCAGTCACCAGTCTGGCTGCCGCATTCTGGATTAGTTATAGTTTCTGGGTCGCCTTCAAAGGTAGCCCCATGTAGAGCGCATTGCAGTAGTCACTGCAGAATCACTGCTCTTCACTGGGAGGGAAAGGGACAGAGGCGAGGCAGCGTGGAGGTCAGCGCAGTGCAAACGGGTTGGCAGAGCCACCTCCCTGCTGCATTGTCTCTCTGTTTTCCAGAGAGCAGCAGTGACTCAGCTGCTAGGAGGTCAGGTAAGTGTTGCAGTTCAAATATGCCACACACTGCTGACGTTTCCCTGCCGATGCAAGGAAGAGAGTTACTGTTTGAGCCCTGTCTGCTGCCAGAATACTGCTTGAGGGGCCAAAGAAAAGACCATTCCACCGGCGGCCATCCCATTTCTCAACCCCGAACTTGATACTCCGAGGTGGGGGGCAGCTCCCCTGCCGTTTAACACATCCCTCCTTTGCGAGCGCATTTATTTTCTGAGCGAATGGCCTTGGGACACGGGAGGTTACCAGAGACTAAACAGCCGGATTGCGAAGCCTTTACATCTGGCACTTTTAAGAGAGAATTTCCCTAGATTTATGTACCTGTTTTGAGCCGGGTCTTTCAGGAGACATCGGGTCAAAAGAAGGAGAAGACGAGGAACATACCTTCGACTGCTTGTCGGGGTTAACTGCCCTTGCCTTCTCAGTTTCCCCTCCGAAATGTTTCCCGTCTTCCTGGTGGACTGCATATCCCCCTCCTCCAACATCACAAAGTGACACCGCCTGGTTTGTTTCTGGGAACGTTGCCGAGGTTGTTAGTCAGAGTTTAGCAGGGCTTAGGACTCCCCAGGTGTGAGCCCCATCTCTCTGGTCTATGACTACTACATGATAGGGGGGTGGGATCATTCTCAGTGCCAGGGCATATGGCTGGGCGGAGCCAGAGACAGAAGTGGGTGGAGCAATGAAGATCAAGTTCACCTTTCTACAGCAGGCTCAATTTACCGTATTTTTCGCTCCATAAGACACACCTAGTTTTTAGAGGAGGAAAACAAAGAAAAAAAATATTCTGAACGAAACAGTGGATGTATGATTTTTGTGGTTTATGCTGTGGCCACAGACATGTGATCTGATGGTGAATTTGGGGTGACCCAATGCAAAAATCCTAAGGATCCATGTGGATCCGTGCTTTGTAACCACGTTTTTGCGCCATTTCAACCCCAGGAAACAGTGGGTGCGTGATTTTTTTGGTGCAGGCTGTAGCCATGGACATGCTATGTGATCTGATGGTAAATTTGAGGTGACCCCATGTAAAAATCCTGAGGATCCATGGGCTTTTACCTCCCCCCTCCCAGGCAGCCTCCACTAGCATCCCTTATCTCTCTCCCGATCCCACTGATTTCCTTTCAACACTCCCTTCCCTCTTGTTTGCCTTAGTGTCTTGTCCTTAGATGGAGCAGTTTTTTGCTCCTCCTTTTCTTCTAATTTTTCTCCTTATTGCTTTAGTCTTCCTGTTTTCCCCCTTTGCAAGTTTGCTATCTTTACCTCCCCCCTCCCAGGCAGCCCCCTTTATCCCTAGCGTCCCTTATCTCTCTCCCCGATTGGCAAACGATCAGCGACTTTGTTTCAACTCCCACTTCCCTCTTTCCAAAAAAAGAAAGCATGATCTGCTTTTTGCCCCTGGTCAATTCGGCTCCAGGGACCACGCATTTGCTCCATAAGATGCACAGACAATTCCCCTTACTTTTTAGGAAGAAAAAAGTGTGTCTTATGGAGCGAAAAATACAGTATACATGCTGTTAAAAAGTTGGTGCTTGCCCCTCTCTCTGCCAAGTGGTGGCAAGAGCCCATGGGGTCCTGGGCACCCACACAGGATCTGTGTTCCTTTGGAGAATGGAAGACATGGCAGAGACTGTTGTGGCTTTAAGAAATATGGTTTATTCACCTATTTGTACCTTCAGTGTAAATGGAGGGAGTCCAGATTTTACAGCATGGTCCTTTCAAGAGGGGCTTGTCCCTCACAGCAGTGGAGGCAGCCTTCAGCCAGCCTGCCCAACATGGATCTCAGCTCTTCTTGATTCTCCTTCCCAGCAACCCTTGCACCCAGACTCCCTTTTCCTGCCACCTCAAACATACACACCCTATCACTGTGGTAACATCTCACTCCCCAGGCCAAAGAATTCCTCTTGGATGGCCCATCAACGCCATTTGTCATGTTAACAGGTTTGCTCTACACTAAGCCAGCCAGTCTAGGGACGCGGGTGGCGCTGTGGGTAAAAGCCTCAGCGCCTAGGACTTGCCGATCGAAAGGTCGGCGGTTCGAATCCCCGCGGCGGGGTGGGCTCCCGCTGCTCGGTCCCAGCGCCTGCCAACCTAGCAGTTCGAAAGCACCCCTGGGTGCAAGTAGATAAATAGGGACCGCTTACTGGCGGGAAGGTAAACGGCATTTCTGTGTGCTGCGCTGGCTCGCCAGATGCAGCTTGTCACGCTGGCCACGTGACCTCGAAGTGTCTGCGGACAGCGCTGGCCCCCGGCCTCTTGAGTGAGATGGGCGCACAACCCTAGAGTCTGTCAAGACTGGCCCGTACGGGCAGGGGTACCTTTACCTTTACCTTTAAGCCAGCCAGTCAGGTTTGCATAAGGCAGCCCAGGAATTCTCTGTCTGACACAATCAATCAAAATCCTAGCATTTATTCATTTATAGGGCTTAGGGGCATCCCCCTCCCTTAAATCTATGAAATACTCTCCCACAACCCTCTTGGTCCTTCATCCAGGGAAGCAAGATGCATGGCCAGAGTTGAAGGGTACATACCAACACACCTGGAGGAAGTGAACCAAGGCCAGTAAGGGGTGTGGCCTGGGGGAGAGGATGTGGCCTGGTTAGAGTCCCAATGGCCAGACAGAGAGCTCTGGGGACCACATACATCTCTTAGCCCTGAGTCTACTCTCCTCTGCACTACTACAGCAACTTGGCTCTTGTTTGAGTGTGAGTGAGTCTGTGTGAATATCTGTGCGAGTGTCTGGAGGCGGTTGCAGGAATGGATGGCTATTAATGGATTGGGGATGAATCCCAACAAGACAGAAGTACTGTTTCTGGGGGACAGGGAGTGGGGGACTCCTTGGTCCTGAATGGGGTAACTGGGGACCAGGTGTGCAGCCTGTGAGTCATTTTGGACTCACAGCTGTCCATGGAGGTGCAAGTTAATTCTGTGTCCAGGGCAGCTGTCTACCAGCTCCTTCTGGTACGCCAGCTGAGACCCTACCTGCCCACAGACTGTTTGGCCAAGTAGTGAATGCTCTAGTTATCTCCTGCATGGACTACTGCAATGTGCTCTACATGGGGCTACCTTTGAAGGTGACTTGGAAACTACAACTAATCCAGAATGTGGCAGCTAGACTGGTGACTGGGAGCAGCCGCCAAGACTACATAACACCGGTCTTGAAAGACCTACATTGGCTCCCAATACGTTTCTGAGCACAATTCAGAGTGTTGGTGCTGACCTTTAAAACCCTAAATGGCCTCAGCCCTGTATACCTGAAGAAGCATCCACTCCCATTGTTCTGCCCAAACACTAAGATCCAGCTCTGAGGTCCTTCTGGGAGTTCCCTCACTGTGGGAAGTGAGGTTACAGGGAACCAGGCAGAGGGCCTTCTCGGTAGTGGCACCCACCCTATGGAATGCTATTTATCAAGGAGATGAATAAGTACAGGACTTTTAGAAGACACCTGAAGGCAGCCTTGTACGGGGAAGTTTTTAAAGGCTGATGTTTTAATGTGCTTTTAATATTCTCTTGTGAGCCGCCTGGAGTGCCTGGGGAAACCCAGTTAGGTGGGCAACATATAAATAATAAAATTATCATCATCATTTGATGGCAGGTTTTGATTTTTGGGTGTGGGGCAGATACACTGAAAAAGAGCACCCCACTCTCATTCCAATGGGACTTGCACAGGAGAACTTCCCCACATATTGGGTGGTTTCAACCCCACCCCCATTTTCTCTCTAATCATTCACATCCTCCCCTGCTAATCTCCAAGCAGCTTTGCCTGAAACTCCGAATTTGACTTTTCCAGCAGTTGCTATGCCTTGCAGACTGTGGTTTCTGCTGAGGCTGTTTTTTATAACCACTGATGGTTAAAAAAAATAAGGAAGATGAAGGAGGGAAGGGTGGTTGGCGGTGGGGGGGGAGAAGAAGAGGGCGTGCCCCCCCCCTTGCAGTCCTCCCAGCCTTCTAGATCTTAAATTAGATTGATGAGCATAAACACTCCGAGTGGAGCGTTTCCCAACTCAATTGCAATTATCCTGGAATGGCCTACAATTACCAGCAACCCTCTCGAAGCTAGAAATTATCTTCTTAAGCTCCCTTCCAGATGGGTCAGCTGTGAAAATGTCACTTGCGTGTGCAGCCATAACCGCCACCAGGATGAGTCCACCAGGATGGCAGAATAAAGGGAGGAGGAGGAAGAAAGAGGAGGAGGAGGAGGAGGAGGAGGAGGAGGAGGAGGAGGAGAGCCTCCTGGCTGGATCTGAAGAGTGAGGCAACTGGGGTAAAAAAAAAATCATGGCAGCATGAGAAGGAGGTATTTGTCACCTCGACCAGAAAGGGAAGCTGGGAATTTTGCAGAAAAGAGCAACTAAAACGATCAAGATGGTGGAGTCTCCACCATTGGAGGTTTATAGTCTGTTGAGTGGCCAGCTGTCACAGATTCGTTCATTGCAATTCCTGCATTGCATGGCGTTGGACTAGATGACCCTTGTGAGAGCTAATGTGGTGCAGTGGTTAAGAGCGGTGGACTCGTAATCTGGGGAACTGGGTTTGCTTCCCGACTCCTCCACATGCAGCTGCTGGGTGATCTTGGACCAGTCACACTTCTCTGAAATCTCTCAGCCCCACTCACCTCACAGAGTGTTTGTTGTGGGGGAGAAAGGGAAAGGAGACCGTTAGCCGCTTTGAGACTCCTTCGGGTAGTGATAAAGCAGGATATCAAATCCAAACTCTTCTTCTTCTTCTTCTTCTTGTGTGTTATGTACTGAAGTTCTCACCCTGGGCCAGCAGGGGGATACTGTAGATAGTTATGCAAATAAGGGATCGAAAGAGACGTTCAGTGATTGGATAGTTTTAGAAAGTTGTTACAGTAACGTAGTACTGGAGCTCTATATAAGCAGGCTGACTGAGTCCTTCAGTTCAGTTCTGGCCGCTGAATAAAGAAGAGCTGTTTGAAGAATCGCTGTGTCGTCTGATATGTTCACCCACAACTTAACATTGTGGACCTTCTAAGACTACAATTCTGTGATTCTGTGAGCAAGCCCCTTGTGAGGAAAGGTTACAGTCTTTGGGGCTTTTTAGTTAGAAAAATGGTAGAGTGATACAACGCTCCCTCCCCCAAAAGGAATATGGTTGAGTAAGGCTGGGAGGGCATGATGGAGCTATATAAAGCCATGCATGGCAGGGAGCTAGTGGATCATTGGTTGACCCCAAGACTTCTCAGGGACTGGATGAAACTTGTTACAACCCCGGGTCAGTGCCGGATTTACGTATAAGCTAAACAAGCTATAGCTTGGGGCCCCACTCTCTTGGGGGCCCCCAAAAAAAATTAAAGGGAAAAAACCCTGGATGTACATTTCCAAACTATAAGATAAAAAAACAAATAAAATAAAACCTACATAGAGCAACGGTGTTTTGTATTGTGTAGGCTCCTATGATGTAAGTCATGGGCCCGCCTGCTAGCCTGTTCCCTCAAATATCACTGGTTTGCTCATTTCTATATATAGGGTGCCTACATTCTGCACGGACTGGTTGCATGGAAACATGTACAAATGGCTTTAGATACCAATTAAGTCCATAAATTACCATATAGCATATAAAAAGGTAAAAGTAAAGGACCCCTGACAGTTAAGTCCAGTTGCGAACGACTCTGGGGTTGCGCCGCTCATCTCGTTTTACTGACTGAGGGAGCCGACATTTGTCCGCAGACAATTTTTCCAGGTCATGTGGCCAGCATGACTAAGCCGCTTTCTGGCGAAACCAAAGCAGCGTACGGAAACACCGTTTACCTTCCCGCCAGAGGGGTACCTATTTATCTACTTGCACTTTGACGTGCGTTTGAACTGCTAGGTTGGCAGGAGCTGGGACAGAGCAATGGGAGCTCACCCTGTCGCAGGGATTCGAACAGCCGACTTTCTGATCAGCAAGCCCAAGGCTCAGTGGTTTATACCACAACGCCACCCGCGTCCCTATATAGTATATATTCCACAGAAAAACCAGTGGCAATTGGTTGTTGACAAAGGACAGCTGGACATATAAAGGGCCCCATTACCTTCAGTAGCTTAGGGCCTCATCAAACCTAAATCCGGCCCTGCATAAGTGTTCCAGGGTCTTTGAGCTTCTCCCACCTTCCTTCCAGATCTGCTCAGCCCCTCCAGGACATGAGCTCAAGACAGTTTTCTAGCTTTTTCCTTGACCCCTTTTTTTGGCAATGGGTTTTGGCGGCCAGTGTAGATCATGTAGCCCTAAAGGACTTGTCCCATGTCTGAGCCGCTAAAGATGAGTGTGTTGGAATCGAGACTCAAAGTGATCCTGCACAGCGAGAATAAATCAAACAAAGGTATCCTTTCACCTTACGTATTCCATAAGAAGCCAGTGGCCAGAAGCTTAGCAGCCGTTAACAGGTGAACTGTAAGACCCACCCTTTCTGAGTCGGCATTTGGCTCTGGACGGAGTTTGGCATCGCCTAGAGCTGAGAGGGAAAGCTTGGCCCAGGGGGAGCATCTCAGAAATCTCCACGCCGCTTCCTTGAGCTGCCTGGGCGGAAACATGGCCAGCCGCGTGAAGGACAGCTCTGGAAATGGACGGTTTGAATAAACTTGAAACAGGGACATGCAGAAAAGTGCATTTCCTTTGTTTAGCTTACCCCTCTTGTTTAGGCCTCGCGGCTCTTAAAGATGGGGCTGGAAGTAAACGACACAGATTTTTAATTCCGGACGGCTTAGAAGTGGTCAGGCCCCCTCATCGAGAGAAGCAGAAAGGCCCTGGGCTTGTGTCCATGCTGCTGTCAATGGCCCAAGGGTCAGGGATTTAGGCAGTGGGCACTGCAGAGACAGGGTGTGTGTGTGTGTGTGTGTGTGTGTGTGTGTGTGTGTGTGTGTTCTGAAGACTCTAAAACCGAGAGAAGATGCAACGGCATGATTTCCAAATGTGTTTATAAAGCTTTTTGGTCGCTTGCCTAGAAGATAACAGAGTGCTGCACGGCGAAGCTGAGAATGAAAACAGCATCTGCTGAAAAAGCAGAACGGCATTGAAACAAAATCAACAGCAGTTCAAAAGCAATTTTTAAATGCATGTTTAAGATCAAGCTCCAGTCAGCTGTTGAGCAAATCATGTCGTTTAAATAAGCTTTCCGGAATAGAACAGCTTTGGTTCGGGTCCAGAAGTACCGCTCTGCAAACAGAGGATCTTACCCACCAGCGGACTTAGGGCAAGATCCTTGCGTGAGAAAAGAAAGCTGCAATTCAGCAGTTAGCACGCCGTGTCAATATGCCTCTTTCATAAGCCCTTGCACGATGCCTCAAGATGCATGCTTGTGAAATCTCTCCCACGAGGGGTTTCCTGAAGAAGGTGCGTTGCACAGTCTTCTGACAGGTCTGCAGGGCAAGGCAAACGTTGTACAAAAGCCCCACTGCTGGAATTTCTTCTGCTCATGCATCTCTGTATGTAGCCCTTTGAAGAGATGGAGAACAGTATGCAAGGGCGGAGCCTGCCTGGTGTATTTCCTGGTGTGCACGAGGTTTCGAGGGAGGGTGCCACCACTATTCAGGCCCGGCTGCATACCCTCATAGTTCAGACTTCAGTAAAGGAAGGTACGTGAAGGACAGCTGTCCATGTCTGAGGAGGAGGAGAAGGGCGGTGCAAATGGGAGGAGACATTCCCCAAAGTATTATTATTATTATTATTATTATTATTATTATTATTATTATGCCTTTTCCCTGACAGGCACTGGAGGTAGCTTACAGACAAGAATAAAAACAACTAAAGAAATATGAAGCAATCATTAGAAACAGTTAAAGATGGATAGAATTAAAACTATATATACATACATTTAAAAATCTATTAAAACTATGCAAATAATTGCAATAAAACAGCATTAAAAGTAGTCCATTTCCCAAACCCTGGTGGAATGAGGTCTTCACCTGCCAGTGGAATGGGAAAAAAGGAGACAGACAGTCTACTTTCTCTAGGGAGCGAGTTCCAGAGTCTGTCCTCTTGCCTAATGCTGGATGAGATCCAGGTTCACCTTGTCCAATGGTTCTCAACCTGTGGGTCCCCAGATGTTGTTGGACTACAACTCCCATCATCCCTGAGCTCTGGCCTTGCTAGCTAGGGGTGATGGGAGTTGTAGTTCAACAACATCTGGGGACCCACAGGTTGAGAAAGGCTGGTCCATCCTTCTTTGCATGAAAACTGAAGCAGTGCCCAAAACTTTCTTTATTTCACCAAAAGATTTGGCCTTGATAAACATCGCCTTTCAATCTGTCATGGATGCCATCTGTCATGCACTGGCGGAGGAAGAAGAGTGCGGGGGCAGCACACCGCCCCTGGCAGCGTGATCCCGGTAGGGTGCCATCGCGGCTGCCCCCCCCCCCCGCCTTCGCTGGGCGCCCCACCCCCAAGATGCATGCTCCGCCCCCAAGACGCGTGCCAGCCCTGCCCCCCCAGTGCCGGAGCATGAAGCTCCGCCACTTCTCTCATGGATACTTTAGTTGAGAATCCTGCATTGCACAGGGTTGGCCTAGATGACCTTTGGGTGTCCCTTTCCAACTCTGCAATTCTATGAAGTTCCAACTGCACCCCTCCCTGACACACAAGATGGCCATAAAGCTTCTCTGCCAGGGGTCAGCAAACGTTTTCAGCAGGGGGCCGGTCCACTGTCCCTCGGACCTTGTGGGGGGCCGGACTATATTTTGAAAAATATATACAGTGGTGCCCCGCAAGACGAATGCCTCGCAAGACGAAAAACTCGCTAGACGAAAGGGTTTTCCATTTTTTGAGTCGTTCCACAAGACGAATTTCCCTATGGGCTTGCTTCGCAAGACGAAACGTCTTGCGAGTTCTTGCGAGTTTGTTTCCTTTTTCTTAAAGCCGCTAAGCCGTTAATAGCCGCTAAGCCGCTAATAGCCACTAATAGCCGTGCTTCGCAAGACGAAAAAACCGCAAGACGAAGAGACTCGCGGAACGGATTAATTTCGTCTTGCGAGGCACCACTGTATATATGAATGAATTCCTATGCCCAACAAATAACCCAGAGATGCATTTTAAATAAAAGCACACATTCTATTCATGTAAGAACACGCTGATTCCTGGACTGTCCGTGGGCCGGATTGAGAAGGCGATTGGGCTGGATCCAGCTCCCGGGCCTTAGTTTGCCTACCCATGGTCTCTGCTGTACTTCGGCTTTCTTTAATTGCTTTTCTACGGTGACCTTACTTTTTAATAAGGCAGGAAAATGTTGCAGATTTCTTGCTTCCTTGCGACCTTCTCTGGCAAGTGACTTGGCCCCCTGGCCAGCGCTTCTTGTTTTATTTGGGAACCCTGGAGAGGAGCTTGCCAGAGCCGTTGCCGCAGAACAGCTGCTCCAGCGGCAAAGAGGGCTTCACCTTTCCTTGGTGGCTACGCCCACCTGGCATTATCTCATTTGATTTCCTCGGACGGCGAGGAGAAAATTAAAGGTTAGCGAAGTTTGCTTTCATCTTCCAGTAGGAGTTGGCGGTTATTTCAGCGTGGAAGATCCCCGCCTACTTTTATTTATTTTCTCCCCCCTTTCCTTCTTTCCTCGACAACTCCCTTCTTGTTTTCGCGGCTAAAAATATCGCCCGAGATGCTGCTTCGGTTTGGATTATTTCAAGGAACCTAAGAAAAGCCGTGGCAGCTTCTCTTCAATTTGGAAGAGGGGCCGGACCAAGAATAGACTCTGCTACTGCTGGAAAAAGTCTGCTGCAAAATGTTGAGCCGAGCAACCGAGACAGCGACTGGTTTGGATAGCGCACAAGAGTCTTTTTCGTCATTTCCAGGCGGCCTGCTATTGTGCACTCATCCCCATTTGTTTTCAGAGAGGTTAGATGAAATGGCCCCATCGTTCAGCCCGGACACTGAGGTCCAGCGCCAAGGGCTTTCTGGCAGTTCCCTCCCTGCGAGAAGCCAAGTTACAGGGAACCAGGCAGAGGGCCTTCTCGGTGGTGGCACCCGCCCTGTGGAACGCCCTCCCTTCAGATGTGAAGGAAATAAGCAGCTATCTTCTCTTTAAAAGACATCTGAAGGCAGCCCTGTTTAGGGAAGTTTTTAATATTTAATGCTGTATTGTTTTTAACACTCGATTGGAAGCCGCCCAGAGTGGCTGGGGAAACTCAGCCAGATGGGCGGAGTATAAATAATATATTATTATTATTATTATTATTATTATTATTATTATTATTATTATTATTATGGCATCAAAGCAAGCTTTATCCCACACATTCCCGTGCATAGTCCCATCACTTTCCCTTTCACAAGAGAAGTCCAGCATTTCAGGGGAAGCTGGTTTGTAGCACAAGACCTCCCAGTGAACGATAACTCTACAACCTGAATTTGCACATTTTGTATAAGAATAAGAATAAACTCAAGTTTTATATGGGAAAACCCCAAAACACCTTCGAATGAGGCTTAGGACCAGAGCACACCAGGCACTCCTGTCTTCCACTGCCTCCCGCAGTTTGGCCAAACTCATGCTGGTAGCTTCGAGAACACTGTCCCACCATCTCGTCCTCTGCCGTCCCCTTCTCCTTGTGCCCTCCATCTTTCCCAACATCAGGGTCTTTTCCAGGGAGTCTTCTCTTCTCACGAGATGGCCAAAGTCTTGGAGCCTCAGCTGATTTCCTTCAGAATGGAGAGGGGTTTGATCTTCTTGCAGCCCATGGGACTCTCAAGAGTCTCCTCCAGCACCATAATTCAAAAGCATCAGTTCTTCAGCGATCAGCCTTCTTTATGGTCCAGCTCTCACTTCCATACATCACTGGAATGCTAGACTCATAGAATGCTAGAATTGTGAGTTGGAATGGACTCCAAACGTCATCTAGTCCAGCCCTCTTTAATGCAGGAATCTCAGCTAAAGCATCCAAGACAGATGGCCATCCAAGCTCTGTGACCTCCACAAAATTGGGTCGGAATAACCCCAAGAACGGTGCACCAGGAGAGGAGATCTGAGATCTTTCCACCTGGCAAATTGATAAGCTTCTGCTTATGGAACAATTGCCATGGCATTGAATTCCTCCCTTTGTAATGCCTAAGAGTATAATTACTCTGAGCAGTTTGTGTTCCTGGGGCCACACACTTCTTGGGTCCATATTATGTGGCCTTTAGCCTTGTCTTAAAAGTTCTCTGCAGGTAATAATAATAATAATAATAATAATTTACTATTTATACCCCGCCCATCTGGCTGGGCTTCCCCAGCCACTCTGGGCGGCTTCCAACAAATATTAAAATACTGTAAAGAATCAAACATTAAAAGCTTCCCTAAACAGGGCTGCCTTCAGTTGTCTTCTAAAAGTCTGGTAGTTATTCTTTTCTTTGACATCTGGTGGGAGGGTGTTCCACAGGGAGGGTGCCACTACCGAGAAGGCCCTCTGCCTGGTTCCCTCTAACTTGGCTTCTCGCAGTGAGGGAACTGCCAGAAGGCCCTCAGCGCTGGACCTCCGTGTCCGGGCAGAACGATGGGGGTGGAAATGCTCCTTCAGATATACTGGACCGAAGCCGTTTAGGACTTTAAAGGTCAGCACCAACACTTTGAATTGTGCTTGGAAACGTACTGGAAGCCAGTGTAGGGCTTTCAAGACCGGTGTTATGTGGTCTCAGCGACCGCTCCCAGTCACCAGCCTAGCTGCCGCATTCTGGATTAGTTGTACTTTCCGGGTCACTTTCAAAAGTCGCCCCACGTAGACCACATTGCAGTAGTCCAAGCAGGAGATAACCAGAGCATGCACAACTCTGGCGAGGCAGCCTGCGGGCAGGGAGGGTCTCATCCTGCGTACCAGATGGAGCTGGTAGACAGCTGCCCTGGACACAGAATTGACCTGCGCCTCCATGTACAGCTGTGAGTTCAAAATGACTCCCAGTCTGCACACCTGGTCCTTCAGGGGCACAGTTACCCCATTCAGGACCAGGGAGTCCTCCACACCTGCCCACCTCCTGTCCCCCCAAAATAGTACTTCTGTCTTGTCAGGATTCAACCTCAATCTGTTAGCTGCCATCCATCCTCCAACTGCCTCCAGACACTCACACAGGACCTTCACCACCTTCACTGGTTCTGATTTTAAAGAGCGGTAGAGCTGGGTTAGCAGGCATCCTTCTCCCCTCCCTGGCAGCCTTCTGGGCAAGGAGGAAGAGAGGAGGAGGAGGAGGAGGAGGAGAAAGGGATGAAATAGAGTATCAGAGAGAGTGGTGAGAATCCCCCTGCTCATAGAAAACTGTAAAGGGTGCAGAATTAATTAAAACCGTGGAACTCACTCCCACAAGAGTGATGGCCACCAAGGTTGATGCCTTTAAAAGAAGTTTATGCCAGTGCATGGAAGATTAAGCTACCAGTGGCTATTGCCTACTATGGCTATGTTCTGCCTCCACTGTTGGAATCAGCATGCCTCTGGGTACCAGTTGCTGGAAATGGTAAATGAGGAGAGCGCTGCTGTTCTGATTGGGTCCTGCTTCCGAGTGGCGTCTGGTTGGCCACGGTGAGAATAGGATGTTGGACTTGATGGGTCTTTGACCTGATTCAGCAGCCCTTATGTAAAAGCTCACACAGGTCCTAGAGAGAGTCCAGAGGAGGGTAACCAAAATGGTCAAAGGCCTGGAAACGATGCCTTATGAGAAACGGCTAAGGGAGCTGGGCATGTTTAGCCTGGAGAAGAGGAGGTTAAGGGGTAATATGATAGCCATGTTCAAATATATAAAAGGATGTCATATAGAGGAGGGAGAAAGGTTGTTTTCTGCTGCTCCAGAGAAGCGGACACGGAGCAATGGATCCAAACTACAAGAAAGAAGATTCCACCTAAACATTAGGAAGAACTTCCTGACAGTAAGAGCTGTTCGACAGTGGAATTTGCTGCCAAGGAGTGTGGTGGAGTCTCCTTCTTTGGAGGTCTTTAAGCAGAGGCTTGACAACCATATGTCAGGAGTGCTCTGATGGTGTTTCCTGCTTGGCAGGGGGTTGGACTCGATGGCCCTTGTGGTCTATTCCAACTCTATGATTCTATGAGAGCCGTTCGCTGTAGGCAGGAAGATAACGGTGAAGCGAAGACACCGAATGCATTTTAGACAAGCCGTTATCTATCTGCCTTTTGAATTATGGTGCTGGAGGAGACTCTTGAGAGTCCCATGGACTGCAAGAAGAACAAACCTATCCATTCTGAAGGAATTCGGCCCAGAGTGCTCACTGGAAGGACAGATCCTGAAGCTGAGGCTCCAATACTTTGAGAAGATACTTCTCCACTTCATGAGAAGAGAAGACTCCCTGGGAAAGACCCTGATGCTGGGAAGGATGGAGGGCACAAGGAGAAGGGGACGACAGAGGACGAGATGGTTGGACAGTGTTCTTGAATTTGTTAACATGAGTTTGACCAAACTGCGGGAGGCCATGGAAGACAGGAGTGCCTGGCGTGCTCTGCTCCATGGGGTCACAAAGAGGCGGACACGACTAAACAACTAAACAACAACAACATCTGCCTGCCCCCTGGCCCAGAGCTGAAACACGGGAAATCATAACACAGACCTTCTTTGCAGGGTTGATGTAAAGATTACTGAAACGATGCATGCAAAGTGCTTTGAACGCGTGGAAAATTCTAAGAATAAATAAATTCTCAGCCTAGTTGTTGCTGTTGCAAGCAGAGCAATTTGGGTCCAGGTCCGTGCAGCCTGAGGTTGGAGCTGATGTGTCGAAATGGCCCTGCAATTTGGGAAGCAGGCCAACCCATGCGACGTCGTTCAAAGCAAAGCCTCCTCTGCAGTCGCTATTCCGTCCCCACCCTGCTTCTCTCTCTCAAGACAAAATCGCCCAGGGGAACTCCTATTGCCAAATGAAAACACGCATCTCGGTCTGATCCTGGTTGACCTTTCCATTTTTACAGTCGCCCCCCCTCCCTCTTCACGGAGGGTCTTAACTGAGTCAGAGGGGCTGCAGATACATTTCTCCTTTCACAAGCCTCCGCACGCCCCAGCCTTCTTACAAAGAATGCCGGGAAACAGCCCAAAACTGGACGGCAGAAGTTCAGTGGGGTTCTTCTCCTTTTCCTAATTTCAAAGGGAAGCCCCACCATCCCGACCTCACCACCCACCCACCAGCTTCACTGTCCTGCCACCTAAGCGGTCACATCCGTGCCAAGGTGCCAAGCGGGGCATGGGGGGGGGAGGTTGTCCCTCTGACGTCACTTAGCCGTAGCCGTTTCATCTCCCTCATGAATCTCAGGCCACATCCTGTGCGGTTACCTACAGACCCCTTTGGCTTTTCATGTGGTTTGACATCCCTTTAATTTAGAGACAATCACGTTGGGCCTCTAACTTGAAACGCCAAAATAGGGGGCTGGGGCTGGGTTCGGGGAGATGGCGAGCCTCTCAGAGAATTCGGCAGATGTCGACACGGCAGGGATGCGATGTCAAACTGTTAATTAGGCGGGTAAACAGGACCGAGGGTAATTACACACCCAACGCAAATATTATTTGATGTAACTATAGGCTGAACCTGGGCTCTGCCGGCACATCTGAATAGATGATACTATTATGCTAAGCCCTGTGACAGGTTTGACCCCGAGCGATCCCTTCCAATCCAGTTGGGTTGCCTTGCTTCCAAGCTGAAGGCTCGATCTTTGACCCTTCCCTTATTTTCTTCACATGAAAATATTGAGAAAGATCCACTTCTGCCTCCCCACAAACACACCCTCCCAAATTAATAATAATAATAATAATAAATTTTTATTTATATCCCACCCTCCCCAGCCGTGGCCGGGCTCAGGGCAGCTAACAACAATAAAATAATCCAACATTCTAAAATCATTTCATTAAAAAATTACTTCAAATCAAACTGATGGCAACCATTGGGCTAGAGTTCTGTGAAGATTGCCAAAGGAGGGAGTCAGGCTGTGCCCTGGCCAAAGGTTTGGTGGAACAGCTCTGTCTTGCAGGCCCTGCGGAAAGATGTCAAGTCCCGCAGGCCCTAGTCTCTTGTGGCAGAGCGTTCCACCAGATGGGGGCCACAGCCGAAAAAGCCCTGGCTCTGGTTGAGGCCAGCCTAACCTCTCTGTGGCCTGGGACCTTCAGGATGTTTTTGTTTGAAGACCTTAAGGTCCTCCGTGGGACATACCAGGAGAAGCGGTCCCATAGGTACGTGGGTCCTAGGCCATATAGGGCTTTAAAGGTTAAAACCAGCACCTTAAACCTGATCCTGTACTCCACCGGGAGCCAGTGCAGCTGGTATAGTACCAGATGAATGTGATCTCGCAGCGAAGACACCGCAAGGAGTCTCGCTGCGGCATTCTGCACCCGCTGGAGTTTCTGGGTCAGTCTCAAGGGCAGCCCCACGTAGAGCGAGTTACACTAATCCAGTCTGGAGGTGACCGTCGCGTGGATCACAGTGGCTAGGTCAGGGCAAGAGAGGTAAGGATTGAGGCAGGATTGGTCAAAATGTGGAGCAGGATGAGAGTTCAAGTGGGTTTTGATGGGGCTGGGGCAGAGGGGTTCAGTGCGGACATCCAGCTTCTCAGTCAGGCCTTAACAACTTAAGAGAGCCTGCAGGCCCATCTAGTCTGGCATCCTGCTCCCACAGTGGAAAACCGCGTGCCTGTCAGAAACCCGCAAACAGGATTCAAGCATGAGAGCACTCTCCCCTCTTGTAGTATCCAGCAAGCGGTATTTCAGAAGCAATGCTACCTTCATCATGGCTAGAAGCCATCGATCCTCTTCTTCTTTGGCAATCCCTCATAGCCGAGTAAGATTGTCTTCCATAAACACGGTTTTAACAGTGAGTCCGTAAGTGACTGTTGAGGCCAATTCTGGATCCACACGTCCTTCCACAGTGGGGACGTGGGTTTCCGGGTGGGAGTTGATGACGGTGTGGATTTTCCAAGTGTACCTTCCTCTTAGCACATTTCTCCCTGAGTTCTCCTGAGTTCGAGTGTCTTCAAAGCCCATGACACCTGAAGCGTCTGTAAACTGAAGCATCTGTAACCCGAGATACCACTGTATACTTCTTCTTTGGCCATCACTCATAGCCAAGTAAGAGTGTTTGAGGACCAGGACATTTGCAGGGAGACCAAAATGCTTGTTTACAAAGCTATTGCACTGCCAACCTTACTATATGATTGTGAAACATGGACCACTTATAACCACCATCTCCAGCTCCTCAAAAGATTCCATCAACAGTGTCTCCGAAAAATCTTACACATCACTTGGGGAGACAGGCGAACTAATACCAGAATACTGGAAGAAGCAAAGATTACCAGTGTCGAAGCAATGATTCTTCAACATCAACTTTGTTTGCCTGGTCATGTTGTGTGGATGCCTCATTATTGTCTTCCAGAGCAACTACTCTATTCCGAACTTAAAAATGGAAAGTGTAATGCTGGTAGTCAAAAGAGGTTTAAAGACTGTCTCAAGGCAAATCTTTAAAAATGTAGTATAAACATCAACAATTGGGAAACACTGGCCTGCAAGCGCTCCAGTTGGAGAACAGCCTTCACCAAAGGTGTCATGGGCTTTGAAGACACTCGAACTCAAGAAGAAAGGGAGAAATGTGCTAAGAGGAAGGCATGCTTGGCATATCCACACCGTGATCAACTCCTGCTCGGAAACCTAAGTCCCCACTGTGGAAGGACGTGTGGATCCAGAATTGGCCTCCACAATTATGGACTCACTGTTAAGACTGTGTTCATGGAAGGCCATCTTACTCGGCTACAAGTGATCACCAAAGAAGAAGAAACCTACACAATCTGTGACAGATCTGCATTATTTCCCCTTTTTGGTGATGTATTAATGGTCGCCCCTGCTTACAAGTTTCCCCTGAACTAAGAAGATTTTTTTTATTTTTAAAAAACCATTGGATCTGCCAAGAAGATCAGCACAGGTAAATGTTGTTGACCTTCCTGGATGTCTGATTCTAATTTGTCTTATTCTATCCCGACACTCAACTGTATGGCGGACTGCATAAAGTCAATCTGATGCTTTGAATCAAATTTTCTTGCAACAACAAAAAACAACAACACAGAACTAAAGAGGTGGGCCATCCATCTGGAACATGCAGAGGAGAGCAGAGTTGGGCCAGGGTTTCATTCTGTGGTGCAGACACCTGCCATCAGCAAAGGTCCAGTGAACTATTGCAAAAGTATTTTGGAGAAAAGTCAGGGAAATGACTGCACGCCGTATCCCACATACACCTAAATATGTGCTCCTGGGCTTTCAAAAAGAAATTGCTTTGGGTCAAGGGTCACGACCTTTTAGGCCAGTGAAAAACATTAGGGTTTTTGAGCGAGGGCTGTGGGTGCCACCACCTCTGGCCGGTTCCCCCAGATAAGACTCTCCTCCCAAGAGACGGAGAGTGAGAAAGTTCATGCACAAACAGACTTTGCTTTCCTGAGGGATCTGGGTAAAAGTCAGATGCGGGAGAATTAATCCTGGAAAAGCTCATAGTTTTCGAAGAGGAAGTGGGGGGAAACCATCACTTTGTCATTGTCCCATACAGAAAAACGAAATTGAAAAAAATCTACTGGTACATCAGACCGTTAAAAACCAACAAGCCTGCTATCCCAACTATCCCAGCCTGGTTGATATCCCATAATTATACTCCCACAGAGACTACCTTACACTGCGTTTAAACCAAAATCTCATTTGGATAAAAACTGTTACTCAGGCGGCTAGTCCTAGTCTTTATTACCCTGTACCTTCTTCCAGAAGGCAGAAACTGGAAGAGATCATTTCCAGGGTGCGCACTATCCTGTGCTATCTCTGCAGCTTTCTTATGGCACCTGGAAGCGTAGATTTGCTCCAAGGTGGGAAGAGTGCACCCAGTTATTCTCTCCGCAGTCTTTACAACCCTGGACAGCATTGTTTTTTCCCTGACCGTGCAGCTCCCAAACCACACACACAGACCATAAGTTAATACACTCTCAACGGTACAGTGGTAAAATGCCATCAACAGGTCCTTTGAGAGATTGTTTTTCTGGAGTTTTTAACTCCGCTATGCCTCTGGGGGGAAAGCCCTCACCACTTCATGACCAAACAGACAGTGAGCAGTGGCGAAGGTCTCAGAGGTATCATGCGTACCAGGGGAAGACTTCAATAGCACCATTGTGCCCTCGGGCACCTTGTTGGAGACCCCTGTTTCAGACTACAAATAGTTATAAATGTGAGAATCGCCACCTTGAATTAAACCTGGAAGCACAGCAGCAAGCCGTGGAGTGAAACAAACATTAGTTTAAATGTCCATGGCTCTCACATCCACCAAGAGGGACACAACAGCCTTTTGCACCAGGCGAACCTTCCCCTTCGCCATCAAGGGTGGCCCCAAAGCAAAGCACATTGCAGTAGTCAAGCCTGGAGGTTGAAACAGTGCGGGTAATGGAGCGAAATCTCGTCTACCCAAGGATGAAACGGAGCTGGGGGAAAGCATTCTGAATGTTTTGTTTTTAAGTAGAATCCAGCTTATTGAAAAGATCACAGGGCAGAAAACACCCGAAAGGTCGCCGTTTGTGGCCATTTTGGATCCTACATAACTCTGGAGAACAGCCGCCTTGTCCCCTCAGGTGCATAGCAATTTTCGAGCCCCCCCCCCCCCCCTGCAAGTAATTCCCCTTTGTGTGTGGATGTATCCATCACACTGTCTTCCCCAACCTGATGCTCAAAGGATGCTCCCCGCAGCCAGGCTGCTCTGGACGATGAGCAAACATGGCTCCTGGCCTCTTCGTCTTTAAGACTGCAAAGTGGAGCATGGAAGGGGCAAGGCAGAGAGAGCTGGGGAGGGGGCAGCAGGCAGAGTGTGCCGTTCAGGTGGCCCGAATTAGGCCAAAGCAGTTGCCCACCGATCCAAACATAGCCTTTCTCCTTCCCTCTCTCTCTCTGAGCAAGACTTAGCATCAAAGGCTTGATTAACGGTTGCCGGGCTCAGAACCTGAGAGGCTGCAAAAGCGCTGCCCCCCTCCCTCCTGCTGCCCCCTCCCCACAGAAGAGGCCTCCCCCCCCCCCGTGTGCATGCTAAGTGGCCAAGGCACATGTCAAATAGGCCCGTGGTTGGCAATTAAAGTAATGAAACACAGAAAAGACACCTGCTTTGAATGAAGACGGGGAGGGCCGCTCGGAGAGGGCCTGGGACCCCCTCACCCTGGTTCCCCGTGCCTCTCCTTAACGGCATAATCATTAAAGCGCAGGAACCTTTTCCCTTCTAATCCCTTTTTCGCCTCCCCCCACCCCACCCCGGCAGCCCCCTCCCTTCCGCCCAGGCCAACATGGGGATGTTAGCATATTTGAACTTCTTGACATTCCTCTTTGCCTGGCTTGGCGAACATGCTACATTTTAAAACTTGTTGGGCCCTTTCATGTTTTATTTGACCCTATGTAATTGCATTCCAGAAGGAGTAACAGGCTTGCCCTGTGATTTATGCCCTGTATTAAATGTCAGTTTTGAAAAGACACAGTTAACAGCTCGGTTTAACCTCCTGCCTCCCCTGTGGAAGTTCAAAACTGAGCCTTCGCTTGACTCCTTCTGAGTCCTCCTGAGAGGGCGGGAAAGGGGGAGTGGTGTGGGGTGAACCAGGCACGGTGGAAAGAGGGTCTTAAGAGGAGTCGCTAAATGGGGGCCTTCTGCACCCAGCCGGCTGCCTCTCTTGAGACCCCTGGATGATATTCCATGAAATCTCCTTAGCCGTCCACTCCACACCTCACTGTTATTTGAAAGAACTTGCGGTTTCCTTGAGCATTTGGGGGGGAATGCTTTGACCTGGGAGGGGAGGGGGTGAGAGTTGGCTGTCCCAATAACAGCCCTTAACTGCCCCTCCCAGAACGACAGCAACAAGAACGGGCAGCCTGATAGGGGGTGGCGGTGGGCTTGGCAGAGGTCCCACTCAGAAGGTCAGGCAAATAAATTGCCCTTGTAACAGAGAGCTGGCCTTTTGGTCTCAGTGCACTAAAATGGTTTTGCATCCTGCCTTGGCAACTTTCCCCCCACCCCTCGTGGCAGAATCAGGAGCCACCAGCCGCATGAAAATGGTGCCAAGGAAGAAGGATGAGTGAAATGAATCTCAAGGGTTCAAAGGAGCCAAAGTTCTGGGGCCAAACATCTGGGAGACCTTTGAAACTAATGATGTAGCCCATATATAGATATAGATATAGATATAGATATAGATATAGATATAGATATAGATATAGATGATATAGATATAGATATAGATGATATAGATATAGATATAGATATAGATATAGATATAGATTTGTTGTTGTTGTCGTGTCGTGTCGTGTCCGACTCTTCGTGACCCCCTGGACCAGAGCACACCAGGCACTCCTGTCTTCCACTGCCTCCTGCAGTTTGGTCAAACTCATGCTGGTAGCTTCAAGAACACTGTCCAACCATCTCGTCCTCTGTTGTCCCCTTCTCCTTGTGCCCTCCATCTTTCCCAACATCAGGGTCTTTTCCAGGGAGTCTTCTCTTCTCATGAGATGGCCAAAGTCTTGGAGTCTCAGCTTCAGGATCTGTCCTTCCAGTGAGCACTCAGGGCTGATTTCCTTCAGAATGGATAGGTTGGGTCTTCTGGCAGTCCATGGGACTCTCCAGAGTCTCCTCCAGCACCAGAATTCAAAAGCATCAATTCTTCGGCGATCAGCCTTCTTTATGGTCCATTTCATCTGAAGCCAAAATAATCCCCAAGGCCAAAACCTCATGTGTTGATTTTACATTAAAGGTTTGGTTTTTTGCATACAAAGAAGCTTCCCATTGGTCCATCCAACTCAATATTGTCTACACTGACTGGTAGCGTCTCTCTAGCTTTTCAGGAAAGAGTTCCCCAACTCCCACCCCTACCTGGAGATGCCGGGGATCAAAATTGGGACCTTCCACGTGAAAAGCAGCTGCTCTGCCAGCTGAGTGACAGTCCTTCTCCATATAACTCTATAGAATAAAGATGTAAGAATGTCATCACGCAGTCCCCATTGGAGGATTTGTAGTGCCTCATCATAATCCTGGATATGCATGAAATCAGGGCAAGAGAGGGGAGCAAAAGTGAAGGCAGCTTGCATAAAAACTGTGGCCATGGCATCTGAGCCAGAAGCGGGGGGGGGACACTGAGAGGGGGAAGTGGTGGTTTAAAGCAAAGACAGAAGTTTGAGTCAAGCTGGGATGGAGGAAACTGAGAGGAAAACGGAGGAATTGAACAAAGACTGAGGTTTGAGTGATGCACTACAGAATATCTGAGGACTCTGCATCCTTTTTCTCTCACACACGTGGCAGCTGAGAAATGGAAAAGGGAGATTTACAGCAAGAAGGGAAAGACATTGACAGGGGGGAAGCATCTCTTTTAAACAATGGCCCAAGTCTGGATAAAGCAGGGATTGGAGGACAATATCAATATCAACAGCCAAGGCAAGGCAGGCCAGGTACTGCAGCAGTACCACGGAGAGCTCCAGGTGAGACGCTTGCCCCAAGAAGGGATAAAAATAGGGTTCGTCCACACTTGTCAACAAAGGTCCATATAGTTAAAGCCATGGTTTTGCCCATAGTGATGTATGGAAGTGAGAGCTGGACCATAAAGAAGGCTGATCGCTGAAGAACTGCTGCTTTTGAATTCTGGTGCTGGAGGAGACTGTTGAGAGTCGTGAAGCTGAGGCTCCAAGACTTTGGCCACCTCATGAGAAGAGAAGACTCCCTGGAAAAGACCCTGATGTGGGGAAAGATTGAGGGCACAAGGAGAAGGGGACGACAGAGGACGAGATGGTGGGACAGTGTTCTCGAAGCTACAAACATGAGTTTGACCAAACCGCAGGAGGCAGTGGAAGACAGGAGTGCCTGGCATGCTCTGGTCTAGGGGGTCACGAAGAGTCGGGCACGCTTGTCCTGCTGCTTCCCTGCAAGAAAACCTGCTGTTTACTACTGGATCGGCAGATAGACATTTGCTCTGGTTCATTGGTAAACAGTGAGTTTTCCTGCAGGGAAGCAGTGGGACAAACGAAAAACCTCTCAGACCGTGCCTAGAAAGCACGGGGCAAGTGGAAAACTTCTCGGACCTGTGTCCTTTTGAGCCTCTGCCTCTGAGGTTCCACCCTGTTCAGGAGAACTGCAGTTCTGAAGGAGCCAGGCCTCTCTGGTTTGCGGATGGGGGCCTCTTCTGCCCTCCTGCCTGGACCCAACTAATGCAGGATCCAACTAATGCGCCCTATCAGAAGGATTTCTGCTTGCCCAATGGGAATTGCCCCCTCTCTTCCTTGCCTTGTGTGCTTTACGCCCTCCCCAAATCTTCTCCAGGGGGTTGGAGGGAAGCTCTAGAACAGATTTAGGGGGTGCACAAGCGAAGGCAAGGCAGGGAGTCCCACATTGCACAAACAGAAATCCCTGCACTGATGGGAAGTGTTACACAGCTAATCCTCCCCCGGTCTCCTCGCTGGCCCAAGGACTAATTCAGCCATCTAGCCCTGGTGACTATCTAATGCTTATTAGATGGATTTCCCCCAAATTGATTCCTGAACTTTGGATTTTATTGTTATTCATGTTTCTATACTGTATTTTATGCTGCTTTTACAATTAAGTGTTTTAACTTTGTTGTTAGCCGCCCTGAGCCCAGTTTTCTGAACCGGGAAGGGCGGGGTATAAATAAAAATTTATTATTATGATTATATTACTATGTGCTACTTGGGATACACTGGACCAACAAGGGAGGTTGTCAGGCACTCAGTTCCTCACGCCCAAGGAAAGGCATACATGAGGATCCTGGCTCTGGGTCTGCTTGTTTTATTTTAGGTTTAGGTTTAGGTTAAGGTAAAGGTAAAGGTACCCCTGCCCGTACGGGCCAGTCTTGACAGACTCTAGGGTTGTGCGCCCATCTCACTCAAGAGGCCGGGGGCCAGCGCTGTCCGGAGACACTTCCGGGTCACGTGGCCAGCGTGACAAAGCTGCATCTGGCAAACCAGAGCCGCACACGGAAACGCCGTTTACCTTCCCGCAAGTAAGCGGTCCCTATTTATCTACTTGCACCTGGGGGTGCTTTCGAACTGCTAGGTTGGCAGGCGCTGGGACCGAGCGGCGGGAGCGCACCCCACCGCGGGGATTCGAACCACCGACCTTTCGATCGGCAAGCCCTAGGCGCTGAGGCTTTTACCCACAGCGCCACCCGCGTCCCTAGGTTTAGGTTAGTTTTTAGTTTATTTGTGTTTTGTTTTGTTTGGTTTGGTTTGGTTTTTTTTGTTTGGTTTTTTTGTTGTTGTTTATGACTTGCTTCCCACAAGTCTGGATCAGGCCAATGGCCCACCCAGTCCACCATCCTGCTCTCACAGTGGCCAACCAGATGCCTGTGGCAAACCCACAAGCAGGATTAGACCAAAAGAGCCTTCTCCCTTCCTTTGGCTTCCAGCAACTGGCATTCAGAAGCTTTGCTGCCTCTGAGAATGGAGGCAAAGCGGAACCATCATAGCTAGCAGCTATCCATAGACCTCTTCTCCTCCATGAATTTGTCTTAAAGGTAAAGGGACCCCTGACCATTAGGTCCAGTCGTGGCCGACTCTGGGGTTGCGGCACACATCTCGCTTTATTGGCCAAGGGAGCCGGCGTACAACTTCCAGGTCATGTGGCCAGCAGGACTAAGCCGCTTCTGGCGAACCAGAGCAGCGCACGGAAACGCCGTTTACCTTCCCGCCAGAGCGGTACCTATTTATCTACTTGCACTTTGACGTGCTTTCGAACTGCTAGGTTGGCAGGAGCAGAGACCAAGCAACGGGAGCTCACCCCGTCGCGGGGATTTGAACCGCCGACCTTCTGATCGGCAAGTCCTAGGCTCTGTGGTTTAACCCACAGCGCCACCTGCGTCCCTGAATTTGTCTTACTCCTCTTTTAAAGCCATCTAAGTTGGTGACCATCACTGCCTCCTGGGGGGGGGGGGAGTTCCACAGTTTAACAATGTACCATGTGAAAATAACAATAACAATAATAACAATAAATTTTATTTATACGCCGCACTCCCCGGCCAGAGCTGGGCTCAGAGCAGCTAACACCAATAATCTTTCAGTAAAAACATAATAAGAAAAAAAAAGAAAAAGACAATTTAAAATACAGGTTAAAATGCAATTTGAAATGCAGCCTCATTTTAAAAGTCATAACCATAAGGGGAGGGAAACATACTGCTTGACAGTAGGACGAACAGCCTCAGAAGGTGGTGGACTCTTGGATCCTTGGAGATTTTTAAGCAGAGGTTAGATGGTCACCTGCTGGGGATTCTTTCGTTATGATTCCTGCATTGCAAGGGGTTGGACTAGATGACCTTTGGAGACCCCCTCCGACTCTGCAATTCTAAGATTCTATGAATCTAACACATGGATTTCAAGCTGCTCTCACTCCCTTGCCCTTAGCCGAGATACCTTAGAAAAGTTTTGTGCTCTGAAAAAAAGAAATAAAAAAGAAAGTTTTCTGCTCTGCAGGGGCGAAGGGAGGAAGCCGTGGTTCTCCACTGGTTGCTGAACTCCCAAATTTCATCAGACTCTGATCAGCAGGGTCAATGGTCAAGGAGCATGAGAACTGTTGTGCAACAACATTTGGAGAGAGCTGCGCATTCCCTGCCCCTGCAAGAATGATCTCCAGTAGCTAAGTCCCAGCAATAAAACTACAGTTCCCAGAATTCTTGGGTGGGGAAGATTCTCCTGACATTTTGATCTGATTTCAAATTGGTTTTCGATCCGTTGCAGAGGCTTTCGAATGATCCACCGTGGCAAAAAAAAAAAACATTTTAAGAATGCTTCTTCCCCTTAGCAAAAGGGAGCCTGGCTTTTCCTGCTGAAAACTAAATAAATAAAGGAAGGAAAAGTTCTCCATCAAATGCCGCGTGAGGTCACTTGAGGCTATTTTCCTAGACATTTCCCCCCAATGACTCATGAGCTGTAGTAGCACTTATCGGAGATGCCGCGCGAGAGATAAACTACTCCAGAGCAGTTATTATTTGGGGGGGGGGTGTTTGTTTTAATATGACATTGCTACTTGATTTGACTTTCATGGGGGGCAGCGAGGGGTGGTGGTGAAATTCATTCCTCAAAGAGCCACCTGGACAAGATGTTGATCTGTCGATTGCAGTGGGCTGGGGGGGGGGGGGGACTTTCCTACTAGATATTGCGGGCTTGTCTTGCCTGCTCCGTCAAATTTGCTCCCAGTTCCTTTGGAAGAGCTCAGAAGCACGGCTTCTTGCAAGAGCAGAGAGTGACAAGATCAAGATGCATACTTTTCTCGCTCCTGCGCAGATAATTATGAGTCTGGAGGACTTTCTCCAGAGTAGCCCATGACAACCCATCCATCTTCTGGCAACGGTGCTAAGCGTTCTCCCACCCCCCCACCCCCCGGCTTGACATTGTTAAACGCATTCCATGTTTCGGTAAATGACACGCCAGATCACCAACAGCGAATGAGTGATTAGTTTATCATCCCTCTTAGTACAGCCATCTAGATCTTTAACTCTTTAAGAAGTGGCATTTAAAGTCTTGAGAACACCCAGGAGCAAGCCTCGGGCTTCTTTCATTCCCTCTCTCTCCCCCACCACCCGCCCTTTGAAAACATTCCCAGCTTCAGCCGAGAAGGGGGGACAGGCAAAGGGAGGTTGGCTACTTTTGCTGATAAGACTGGAGGGGAACTGGTTGCAAAGAGATCTCAGGAGCTCTTTTTAAAAAATGAAAATAAAATAAAAAGTGTTCATAGAAATCTAGGATCCAGCTGACCGGAATCAGGCAGGAACTTTAGCAACGCACTCAAAATTTAAGGCTGGTCAACACCCTCCTACAAAAGAAAATCAACTTGGTGTGGACATCACCCTTAAATAATCATAATCATAAGGTTGTCAATCATGGGCTCCACCAATTAACCTGTTTGTTGAGCATTCATCCTGATTCGCTTGCAGAATGCTGGCATGGAGATCAGATTGTATCTGGTCCTTGTTGAACATTTGTTCTGGAGTGAGTGAGTGAGTGAGTGAGTGTATAAGACAATAAGCATTCATCCTGACACACTTTCTTCCTTCATCCCACACTCTTCAGTGCATTTGCCCATCACTTTCCTAAACCACAGAGCCTATGGCTTGCCGATCAGAAGGTCAGCGGTTCGAATCCCCTCGACGGGGTGAGCTCCCGTTGCTCGGTCCCTGCTCCTGCCAACCTAGCAGTTCGAAAGCACACCAGTGCAAGTAGATAAATAGGTACCGCTCTGGCAGGAAGGTAAACGGCGTTTATCACAGTCTTCTTTTGGCTGCAGTGACTTCCCGCGCATTCCATCTAGCTTTAAGTTTGTATTTATCTAGCACACTATTTATCTCTATTTTTAATAATTGCTTATCAAAGATATTGAACTTTCTTAAACCTATTCAGTGGATTACAGAAGCTATTCAAAGGCTGCCACAGACTTGGCAGGGGGTTGGACTCGATGGCCCTTGTGGTCTCTTCCAACTCTATGATTCTATGATTCTATGACTTCATGCTGTTACAATCTTAAATGTAACTTTTAAATAAACTCCATCTATTGAAAAATACTTGATCTGCATGGTCTCTTATTTTTCCTGATAGCTTAGCCAGCTGTGCGGATTCCATTGATTTTTGTTGCCACTCCGATTTCGACGTTAGGTCCAATTTGGGCTTTAAATGTGAAGTGAATCGAATTTCTCTTCCATCCCTTGTAACCCCTTGAAGAATTTGTTCTCCTAACAAAGTTGCAGCCGGTGCAAATCTTGCCCCTTGCCCCTATCTGCAGCCTTCTGTGCAAACTTCAGTTTCTGGGCCAGTTCTGGCCATTCTGGAGAACACTGTTGTGTCCTGGGTTCGGCTAAGACCAAGTGTGGAAAAGGGGGAGCCATTGGCCTCCCCTCTCACACCTGTACAAAATGCGCAGAGCCCTGCCTATAGCATGCACAGCATAACTGTTGACCCATGTAATGATCGACCCATAATTGCATTCCCTTTTCCCCCACCCTTAGGGACACGGGTGGCACTGTGGGTTAAACCACAGAGCCTAGGACTTGCCAATCAGAAGGTCGGCGGTTCGAATCCCCGCGACGGGGTGAGCTCCCGTTGCTCGGTCCCTGCTCCTGCCAACCTAGCAGTTTGAAAGCACCTCAAAGTGCAAGTAGATAAATAGGTACCGCTCCGACGGGAAGGTAAACAGCGTTTCTGTGCTCTGCTCTGGTTCGCCAGAAGCGGCATAGGCATGCTGGCCACATGACCCAGAAGCTGTACGCCGGCTCCCTTGGCCAGTAAAGCGAGATGAGTGCCGCAACCCCAGAGTCGGCCACGACTGGACCTAATGGTCAGCGGTCCCTTTACCTTTACCTTCCACCACCCTTAAAAACATTAATGAAACAATCATTATTTGACATCCCTTTTCCCCTGCCCCCCAGCACCAAATATCTATTTAATTACATTTAGCGTTTAACTCATTTTAGTTTTTTTAAACAAAGGTATCAGTTCCACAAATTGCCACGTGTTTTAATAGGCCCAATTTAAAAAAGGTTATTTTCTTGTCTGTTGGATGTTCTTGGGCATGGGTAGGTAAACTAAGGCCCGGGGGCCAGATCTGGCCAATCGCCTTCTCAATCCGGCCCACAGACGGTCCGGGAATCAGCGTGTTTTTACATGAGTAGAATGTGTCCTTTTGTTTAAAATATATCTCTGGGTTCTTTCTGCCTGGTGTTTCTACATGAGTAGAATGTGTGCTTTTATTTAAAATGCATCTCTGGGTTATTTATGGGGCATAGAGATTCGTTCATTCCCCCCCCCCCAAAAAAAAATTTATATAGTCCACACAAGGTCTGAGTGGCAGTGGACTGAAAAAGTTTGCTGACCCCTGCTCTTGGATATGGGTTTGTCAGCTTGCTTCTTGCATAAATAAATGAAAATATTTTTTAAAACAAACATATTTTTTTTTGGGGGGGGGGAGAAGGGAACGCAAATGTGTAGCCACAGACACACAGATGGATCAGCCACCAGTCTCTGAAACGGATTTTCACTCTGCCTCGAAATCGCTTAGCCTTCCGCTCTAGCACAATTAAAGGATGGAGGCAGATGTCAACTCCTCTAGTGGTGTGTGTGGCTTGGCTCAGGCAAAGTGGTGCTTTGGAAGTGGAAAGTAAAGACAGGAGCTGCTCAAGTTGGAGGGGCTCTGCTGGACCAGAAGCAGCCTCAGCTGCCAGCGCTGAAGAATTCCTTAAAAAAGAAAAAAGCAGCCCTTGGATCCACGAGGAATCTGCTTATCTGCATCTGCCAGATGGCCTCATGGCAGAGGGCTGGGAAGATCTCCTGCCCAAGCGCCGCCGGAACAAACAGGAGTCACGGGA
The DNA here is from genome assembly GCF_964188315.1 of Podarcis muralis. Classification (NCBI taxonomy): domain Eukaryota; kingdom Metazoa; phylum Chordata; class Lepidosauria; order Squamata; family Lacertidae; genus Podarcis; species Podarcis muralis. Next base: position 5,564,099 of record NC_135655.1, read on the forward strand.
AAGGCCGGCAGTTCCGTCCCGATCTGCCTTTGGGCAAGATAACTTTCCAAGCGGACTGTGCCCTAGGAAAGCATACTTTCCCCTCTCCCTGCCAGAGACTATTTCAGAACACAAGGAATGTGTCCTCCAAAACTACTTATTATCTCTTAGAAATGGTGAGCGAGAGAGGGCCCAGGCAAACATTTGGGCAAAGATTCCGAACAGCTGCGCAAACCTAGGAAAATGAAAGAGAATCCGACCTGGGGAAGGCTGGGGAAGCTAGAGGCTGGAGTTCTTGGTTTATCTGTTGCCTTCTTCTCCAAAGAGCTCAAAGGGTCTCCCCCTTCCTCATTTAACCTCCACAATAACCCTGTGAGGTAGGCAGGGACTGGCCCCAAGATCACACCCAGAGAGCTTCGTGGCCAAGTCAGGATTCGAACTGTGGCCTCCCAAGTTTTAGCCTAACCCTCTAACCCAGGGATGTCCAACAGGTATAGAATCATAGAATCATAGAGTTGGAATAGACCACAAGGGCCATTGAGTCCAACCCCCTGCCAAGCAGGAAACACCATCAGAGCACTCCTGACATATGGTTGTCAAGCCTCTGCTTAAAGACCTCCAAAGAAGGAGACTCCACCACACTCCTTGGCAGCAAATTCCACTGTCGAACAGCTCTTACTGTCAGGAAGTTCTTCCTAATGTTTAGGTGGAATCTTCTTTCTCGTAGTTTGGATCCATTGCTCCGTGTCCGCTTCTCTGGAGCAGCAGAAAACAACCTTTCTCCCTCCTCTATGTGACATCCTTTTATATATTTGAACATGGCTATCATATCACCCCTTAACCTCCTCTTCTCCAGGCTAAACATGCCCAGCTCCCTTAGCCGTTCCTCATAAGGCATCGTTTCCAGGCCTTTGACCATTTTGGTTGCCCTCCTCTGGACACGTTCGAGTTTGTCAGTGTCCTTCTTGAACTGTGGTTCCCAGAACTGGACACAGTACTCCAGGTGAGGTCTGACCAGAGCAGAATACACTGGCACTATTACTTCCCTTGATCTAGATGCTATACTCCTATTGATGCAGCCCAGAATTGCATTGGCTTTTTTAGCTGCCGCGTCACACTGTTGGCTCATGTCAAGTTTGTGGTCAACCAAGACTCCTAGATCCTTTTCACATGTACTGCTCTCAAGCCAGGTGTCACCCATCTTGTATTTGTATTCGTGGCCAAGTCAGGATTCGAACTGTGGCCTCCCAAGTTTTAGCCTAACCCTCTAACCCAGGGATGTCCAACAGGTAGGTCATGATCTACTGGTGGATCGCATGGTGTAACCCCCCCTTCCTAAAAAAAAACCTCAACAACTTTGGGTAGATCACCGCCAGTCTTTTTTATACTGTGAGTAGATAGCAGTCCATTGAGAATTGGACGTCCCTAACCCATGGGACGGGGTGAGCTCCTGTTGCTCGGTCCCTGCTCCTGCCAACCTAGCAGTTCGAAAGCACGTCCCTATAAGTGGAGAGAGCCACGGCCTTGCAGGAACATAAGCTGTTGTTTTTGATGACTGAATCTGGAGAAAGCCAGATTTGGAGAGATGGAGTCCCGTTTGGATTGGAGATGGAAAGTTGGATAGATCTCCCTATGCAGGGATATTCTGGCTTTTGGGATCTGGTTTCGGGCCAGGGGGAGATTGGAGTTGTGGGGGCCTTTAACTTTGGAGGGACTTTGAAACATGCTTTGAAATATCTTTTGGATTTTAGTTCTGACTCTGGAGAATGGGCTGATCGGTCGAGAAGGGAGAAAGACATTGTTAGGTTGGAGTCTCCCCGAGATCTACTCCTCAGTGCCAAAGGAAGGAAATTAAGAACAAGATCAGCAGAAGACAAAGTAAAGTGCAGGTATAAATATGAAGAAGATCTGCAGAAGGGACATGGAAAAGAATTAAGAGCCTCGGACAGAAGATCACCAGGTTGATGGACTAGATGGAATGGATAGAAAGGACTGACAGAATCCGAGACCAGGGAGAAGAGACGGTGGATGAAGATTGGAAGAAAGTTTAAAAATTTATTTAGAAAAATATTGCAAAATTAATGAGTGTTAGAAAAATGTTGGAATGAAACTATACGGCTTTAGTAGAAATGTTATAAGGAGTTATGTACAAATAAGTTTTAAGTTTTAGGGTTTTTATGGTAAGATAAGGTTAAAATAAATTAAGATAATTAAATGACAGGAAATAGTGAAAGATGGAAAGGATTTGCTGAAATAATTAATAACTAGAATACAAAAAAGGGAGGTGTGAGGAGGTCGATGAAACAAGTTAACGAAAGATAAAGATATGGAAATATTGGATCTGTTTTTAATTGCTTTTTTTTGTTTATGTTTTTGTTTGGATGTATTGTGTGTTTAGTTCTTTTTTATATGTATTGATTTGTATTGTTGACTTTTTCCCCTCTTTTTTTCCCCCCTTACTTTTTTCTGTAACTTTAAACTTTTAATAAATATCATTTTTTTAAAAAAAAGAAAGAAAGAAAGCACGTCCCTGTAAAGCCTTAAACGGCTCAATAGCTCAAGGACCGCCTCTTTCCATATGAACCTAGAGATCATCACCTGGACCTTCTTGTGCTCCCTCATCTAGAAGTCCAGAGAGTGGTGACATGAGAACGGGGCCTTCTCTGCAGTGGCTCCCTGTCTGTGGAATGCTGTCCCCAGGGCAGTTCGCCTGGCGCCTTCATTATACACCTTTAGGCGCCAGGCAAAAATGTTCCTTTGTAACCAGGCCTTTGGCTGATCTAATCAACATCCTATACCCTTTAAAATGTGGCTCTTTTCGGGGGGAGGGTGCTATTGGATTATTGTTTTTCTTTTTAATTTCATATATTTTGACCTTTTTTGTGAACCGCTCTGAGACCTCTAGGTATATATATTAATAACAATAACAATAATTTTAATAGTTCCAGTTACAGATAGGTAGCCGTGTTGGTCTGCCATAGTCAAAACAAAAAAAATTCCTTCCAGTAGCACCTTAAAGACCAACTAAGTTAGTTCTTGGTATGAGCTTTCATGTGCATGCACACTTCTTCAGATATTTAATAATTTCTCCATGGGAACCTCGCTCCTGCAGCCAGGTGCACCATGTGGGGAGAGGGACCCAAGGTGTCGAAGGTCCCCCAAAAAGTTTTAAGGAGGGTCTGGGCCTCCTCAATATCCTGCAGCCTGCAATGGGCCCTGCTGGGCCTTCCCACATTGGGTGGAATCCAATGCCTGCAGAGAGGCGAGATACCTCTGTATTCCCTTTTGGCACAGTTCTGATGGCAGGAGCCACTGCGGTGTAGTGGTTAGAGCAGGGGTCAGCAAACCTTTTTAGCAGGGGGCCGGTCCACTGTCCCTCAGACCTTGTTGGGGGCCGGACTATATTTTGAAAAAGAAAAGAACGAACAAATTCCTATGCCCCTCAAATCACCCAGAGATGCATTTTAAATAAAAGGACCCATTCTACTCATGTAAAAACACCAAGCAAGCCCCACAAATAACCCAGAGATGCATTTTAAATAAAAGGGCACGTTTAAAGACTCTCTCAAGGCAAATCTTTTTAAAAATGTAATATAGGTAAAGGTAAAGGTACCCCTGCCCGTACAGGCCAGTCGTGTCCAACTCTAGGGTTGTGCGCCTATCTCACTTAAGAGGCCGGGGCCAGCGCTGTCCGGAGACACTTCCGGGTCACGTGGCCAGCGTGACATCGCTGCTCTGGCAAGCCAGCGCAGCACACGGAAACGCCGTTTACCTTCCTGCTATAAAGTGGTACCTATTTATCTAGTTGCACCCGGGGGTGCTTTCGAACTGCTAGGTTGGCAGGCGCTGGGACCGAGCAACGGGAACGCACCCCGCAGCGTGGATTCGAACCACCGACCATGCGATCGGCAAGCCCTAGGCGCTGAGGTTTTACCCACAGCGCCACCCACCTGCGAGCGCTCCAATTGGAGAATAGCCTTGACCAAAGGTGTCATGGGCTTTGAAGAAGCTCGAACTCAGGACGCAAGAGAGAAACTTCTGCCCGGAAACTGTGGAAGGACGTGTGGATCCAGAATTGGCCTCCACAGTCACTTACGGACTCATTGTTAAAACCGTGTTTATGGAAGACAATCTTACTCGGCTACGAGGGATCGCCAAAGAAGAAGCAGCAGCACTTAAGCCTTCTTTCCCTTGCCAATGCCAAATCAGGGGCACATTTTAAGGCTGCGCGTTGGGAGCTGTGTCCAAACCTTCCCCAACGCCTCTGATGTCACATGTGATGTGGGTGTGGTTTGGGGGGAAACATCCTTGCAGGAGAAATGGGAAAGCCGGGCGAATCCCTACTGGAAGAGTCTTCCTTCCCACAGGAAGTGGTGACAGTCGCCAAGCCGGATGGCTTTAAAAGAGGACTGGACAAATTGACGGAGGAAAGAGCTATTGATGCCTAGTAGCCAGGATGGCTGTTCTCTGCCTCCACATTTGGAGGCAGCAATACTTCTGAAATACCCCTCTTGTGCTCGAATCCTGCTTGTGAACTTCCCATTTGGGCACCTGGTTGGCCACTGGGAAAAAAGGATGCCAGGTAGATGTGCCAATGGTTTTATCCAGCTGGCTCTTTCTTGTGTTCTTGTGTTCACAGCACGGGACCAGCAATACGAAATTAAAAACACTACAGTGGTACCTCGGGTTAAGAACTTACATTTGTTCCAGAGGTCTGTTCTTAACCTGAAACTGTTCTTAACCTGAAGCACCACTTTAGCTAATGGGGCCTCCTGCTGCTGCCGTGCCACCCCTGCACGATTTCTGTTCTCATCCTGAAGCAAAGTTCTTAACCCAAGGTACTATTTCTGGGTTGTTGTTGTTGTTTAGTCGTTTAGTCGTGTCCGACTCTTCGTGACCCCCTGGACCAGAGCACGCCAGGCCCTCCTGTCTTCCACTGCCTCCCGCAGTTTGGTCAAACTCATGCTGGTAGCTTCGAGAACACTGTCCCACCATCTCGTCCTCTGTCGTCCCCTTCTCCTTGTGCCCTCCATCTTTCCCAACACCAGGGTCTTTTCCAGGGAATCTTCTCTTCTCATGAGGTGGCCAAAGTATTGGAGCCTCAGCTTCAGGATCTGTCCTTCCAGTGAGCACTCAGGGCTGATTTCCTTCAGAATGGATCGGTTTGATCTTCTTGCAGTCCATGGGACTCTCAAGAGTCTCCTCCAGCACCATAACTCAAAAGCATCAATTCTTTGGCGATCAGCCTTCTTTATGGTTCAACTCTCACTTCCATACATCACTACTGGGAAAACCATAGCTTTAACTATACACCACTTTAGCTAATGGGGCCTCCCACTGCCACCGCCCCGCAGGAGCACAATTTCTGTTCTCATTCTGAAGCAAAGTTCTTAACCTGAAGCACTATTTCTGGGTTAGCGGAGTCTGTAACCTGAAGTGTCTGTAACCCGAGGTACCACTGTATTGTGTTTTTAATATTTTGTTGGGAGCCACCCAGAGTGGCTGGGGGAACCCCAGCCAGATGGGCGGCAAATAAATAATAACATTACTATTACTATTATTATTATTATTATTATTATTATTATCTCTTAATCTCAGGGTTGCATGTAGGACAAAAAGATTCCTGCATTGCAGAGGGTTGGACTAGATGACCCTGATGGTCCCTGGCAGCTCTATGCTTCTGAGATTATTAAATGTCTGGCTTCTAGTTGTGGCCGGCTGAGCCTCTGTTCCAGGTTGAGTGGCAGCTAGCCCACAACACTCAGTCAACATTTCGGGGATACTAAGCAGGTTCAGCTCACACACAGCTGCATTTGAACACACCCCATTATTTTCGAGGTTCCCTTTCAAGCCTGCTGATCTCTCTCTTCTGTGCGTGGAGAAATTATGCCATTAAGTCTATGTGAGCATCCACAATCAGACCCAGTGGCGTAGCGTGGGGGGTGCAGGGGGGGCCGGCCGCACCGGGCGCAACATCTGGGGGGGCGTGCTCGCCGCCTCCGGAGTCGCCGAAGAGCCTCGGGCGCAGGCTGTAGCAGAGCCCCATGTCTCGCGGAAGCGACGAGCTGGCAGCGGCTCTCGGTCCCCGCGCGTCAGGGCTGCGGAGGGCGCGCCAGGCAGCCCTTCCTCACAGCCCCACCGCTGCCGCTGCTGCTGCAGCTGCTGGGCCATGTTGCATTTTCCTCACCTCTCTGCCCTCCTCCGGGCAAGCGTCGTCGTTTGGGCGCCAGCGCCAGCAGCAACTCGCCTCAGATCACCTGACACGGACCCGCCCCCGCCGCCGTGGCTACCTTACCGTAAATACCCCAGCCCAGGCAGCAGCAAGAAGAAGCTGGCAGCGGCGGCAGGTTAGGGGTTAGGGGGCGCAAATTACTTGCCCCGGGTTAGGGGGCGCAAATTACTTGCCTTGCCCCGGGTTAGGGGGCGCAAATTACTTGCCTTGCCCCGGGTGCTGACAACCCACGCTACGCCGCTGATCAGACCTGAACATTAGCCAGAGAGGGAGGCATTGTGGTGGATTGGGATGGCATATTAATTCCAATCTGCGAAATGGGCACCATTAATGCTGCCACATAACATTCCCCGCTTGTAAGAAATGAAACTTTGGAACTCCCTGACACTTGACGCCAGGCAGGTGCCTTCGCCGGAGCCTTTTCAGAGCCTCCTTAAAACACTTTCCTTTAGGCAAGCCCAAGCCAGATCTGTAGAGGTTTACGTGCGTTTTATGGCTTCTTAGCTGCTGTTGGTTTTCTCCATCTTTTGAACGTTTTCAAATACCTGTTAATTTATTGAGAATGTTGACGTTTTAGTTTCTATTTTCGCAAACTGCTTAGAGGTTTTCCGACACTCGTATATAAATTTTGTTCTATAAATAAATGAGTAGCAGAATTCTAGACTGTAGAATCGTAGAGTCAGGACAGACTACGAGGGTTGTCTAGTCCAAACTCCTGCCACACAGGAGTATTTCACCCAATGTGGAGCTTGAACCACAACCCTGAGATTAATAATGATAATAATTTATTATTTATACCCCGCCCATCTGGCTGGGTCCCCCCAGCCAGCCTTTAGATGTCTTCTAAAAGTCTGGTAGTTGTTTATCTCTTTGACATTTGATGGAAGGGCATTCCACAGGGCGGGTGCCACTACCAAGAAGGCCCTCTGCCTGGTTCCCTGTAACTTGGCTTCTCGCAGTGAGGGAACCGCCAGAAGGCCCTCGGTGCTGGACCTCAGTATCCCAGGCAGAATGATGGGGGTGGAGACGCTCCTTCAGGTATACAGGACCGAGGCCGTTTAGGGCTTTAAAGGTCAGCACCAAAACTTTGAATTATGCTCAGAAATGTACTGGGAGCAAGTGTAGGTCTTTCAAGACCGGTGTTATATGGTTTTGGTGGCCGCTCCCAGTCACCAGTCTAGCTGCCACATTCTGGATTAATTGTACTTTCCGGGTCACCTTCAAAGGTAGCCCCACATAGAGCGCATTGCAGTAGTCCAAGCGAGAGATAACCAGAGCATGCACCACTCTGGTGAGACTGTGGGCAGATAGGATCTCATCCTGCGTACCAGATGGAGCTGATAAACAGCTGCCCTGGACACAGAACTGACCTGCGCCTCCAGTGGCGTAGCGTGGGGGGTGCAGGGGGGGCCGGCCGCACCGGGCGCAACATCTGGGGTTAGGGCAAATCCATGGGTTAGGGGGCGCAAATTACTTGCCTTGCCCCGGGTGCTGACAACCCACGCTACGCCACTGTGCGCCTCCATGGACAGCTGTGAGTCCAGAATGACTCCCAGGCTGCGCACCTGGTCCTTCAGGGGCACAGTTGCCCCATTCAGGACCAGGGAGTCCTCCACACCTGCCCGCCTCCTGTCCCCCCAAAACAGTACTTCTGTCTTGTCAGGATTCAACCTCAATCTGTTTGCCGCCATCCATCCTCCAACTGAATCTCATGCTCTATGGACTGAGCTACCCCTTACTACTTCGGTCTATAGACTGGGGAGGGGGCTGTCATATTTTTGAATACCCCTCCATGCAGAAAGTTCTCTGTACATGTTCTGTCATCTCACTCTATAACTTTTATTTTCTGTACAGTTTCTGTACAGTTTGTGGTGCTTCACTCTTTTGCATTTCAAAACAATGCAAAGGCTTTGAGTGCCTTAAGCAGAATGGGCAATTACCATATTTTTTGCTCTATAAGACTAACTTTTTCCCTCCTAAAAAGTAAGGGAAATGTGTGTGCGTCTTATGGAGCGAATGCAGGCTGCGCAGCTATCCCAGAAGCCAGAATAGCAAGAGGGATCGCTGCTCTTGCTGCGCAGCGATCCCTCTTGTTGTTCTGGCTTCTGAGATTCAGAATATATATTTTTTCTTGTTTTCCTCCTCCCAAAACTAGGTGCGTCTTGTGGTCTGGTGCGTCTTATAGAGCAAAAAATACGGTAATAAGCTTTTTTTTCCCCCCTTTTTCATTTTTACAAAATGAAATCAAGTCTTTTAAACTGTGGGTTTGAAATGCTTTATGATTGGGCAAGTGATTTTTTTGTTATTTTAAAAGGTCAGTTGCCCCCCCTGAGCCCCTGTGGACAGATTTCTGTTGCCCCCCCCCATTAAAACATGCCTTTCTCTTCCTCGCCTTTAGAAAGAAAACAACCGCCACCCCTTTTTCTGTGAAATGGAAATACCCAATATGTTTGCATTACTTCACTAGGGGTGATTAAGTTCCTAATCGGATTTGAGTTTGATCAGGGTGGTGGTGGGGTGGGAGACTGGCAGTAGAGGGGGGGAGAGAAATCCTTGATTCATGCAGCAAAGGGATTGTGCAAAAGGTCTCTCAGCTGAGCATAAAGCGATCAGAAGGGATTGTTTCTTTACGCAGGTAGCAAAGTTTTATGAGCGTTACAGGGGAACGCATTCCGCAAAGAAGAAAAGAGAGGAAAGGGGAATACGTACGTAAGGAAATAATTGGGATGATCAGATTCAGCCCCAAAGCCTGGATCAAACATGAAATCTCATTAATCGCCCATTTTTAACATGCTCCTTTCTTAGGAACTTTCTTCTTCTTCTTCTTTAAATGGCATGTCAGGGCTTCCAGAAAGCTTCCACAAAAGTGGGATTTGCCTGTCTTTCTCTCAGTCACTCCGAGCAGAAAATGGAGACCCTCTGACTTTTTTAAAGAAAGAAAACATCCAAGAGTTTGAATTTATAAAATATATTTTCTGCCTTTCACCCAAATGCTAAGTCCCCGGCCCTAATTCTTACCCCCGCCTAAAAGATTGTACGTACTTCACTGACCTGTAGGTTTTAGGTTGAACAGGACATGTTGAGAGAAACCACCCCAAGGAGGTTGGCTTCATATAATGGTAGAATTGGAAGGGAACCCGAGGGTCATCTAGTCCAACCCTCTGCGGTGCAGGAATGTTTTGCCCAACGTGGGGCTTGAACCACGACCCTGAGATGATGATAATAATAATAATAATAATAATAATAATAATAATAATAATAATAATAATAATAATAATAATAATTTCATTTATACCCCACACTCCCCGGCCACTGCCGGGCTCAGGGCGGCTAACACCAATAAAATTTCAATAAAAACATAATAGGGGGGAAAAACACAGTTTAAAATACAGGTTAAAATGCAATTTAAAATGCAGCCTCATTTTAATGGTAGCCCATAGATCAAGACCATAAAGGGAGGGAAACATAAGGGTCAGACTGAGTCCAAACCGAAGGCCAGGCGGAACAACTCTGTCTTGCAGGCCCTGCAGAAAGATGTCAAGTCCCGCAGGGCCCTGGTCTCTTGGGACAGAGCGTTCCACCAAGTCGGGGCCAGTACTGAAAAGGCCCTGGCCCTAGTTGAGAGCAATCTAACCACCTTGCGACTTGGGACCTCCAAAGCGTTGTCATTTGTGGACCTTAAGGTCCTCCGCGGGACATATCAGGAGAGGTGGTCCCGTAGGTACGTGGGTGATAGGCCGCAGATGAAGGGTCTTCTGCTCTCCTGACTGAGCTATCCTATCCCAGGTCCATCCTTAGCTGGGGGGCTTTAGGTTCATGCTGTGGACACCTCATGGCTAGTAGCTACTGGCAGCTTTGTTGCTCCATGATCCCCCAGGCTAATTTTTCCACACACACAAAACGAGAAGAATGGTACATTTTCCCTCATATCTCAGGTTCTGCGAATTCTAGGACCTTTTTTTCAAAATGGAAGCTGGGAATCTAGAGGTTATGTTCCATTCCGGGAGACTCATGTCACACACAGGCGTCAGGCTGGTGACATACGCCGCACAATAAATATTTTGTTTAAAAATCCATTTTGAAAAATTAAAGTTTGTTGTTGTTGGCGTCCATCTGTCTCGGGAGAAAATGGAGTGTGCTTCCAGGGGTGAAGTCTAACCACTGAAGAATCGCAGTGCCTGCTGTGGCTGTAGAGACTGGTAACTCGTAACTGATTCTTCCTATGTTGTTTTTGCTGCGTTATCAGCTCGGAAGTGACCTCCCTGGGGCACATACAGCCTGGGCAGTATGTCTGGAGGTCCTGGGCTGCCCAGACAACAAGACCCCAGTGGCGATGCAATGGGGGGGGCAGTGTGCCCCAGGTGCTATGTCTGGCAGGGTGACAAGAAAGCACCCCACAGGGGCTCACGGTGGCGAGAGCAGCCATCGCGCCACCGCAGCTGCATGTGGAGGATCCTCCGTTCATGACTGCAGCCGCAAGCAGAGAATCCTGGCGCTGGCAGCAAACCACTATGTAAAGTGCATGTGCGGCAGCGCACACATGCGCTGTACGTAGTGGTTTGCTGCTGGTGCCGCTCAAGCACTGTACGGACGGTGGTGGAATCCCTCCATCACTGCTACAGCTGCAAGCGGAGGATCACGGCACCGTCTGTACGGAGCTTGAGCGCCGCCAGCGGCGTCGCTATGTACGGCGCATGCGCTGTATGTAGTGACGCCACACATGCACCGTACATAGTGGTTTGCCGCGCCGGGTGTCATGACGCCGTCGTTCACCCCTGCAAGACCCCCCTCTCAGTCTTACTGAAGTGGTCCAAAGGAAACCAGAGCAAGGCGTTTGGCACCAGTTTGGCTGCAAGAGTTGCCAGAAGAAGGCGTACAAGACGCCATCCCTAGGGACTCCCCTCCACATTTGTGTAGGGTTTACAGTGGTACCTCAGGCTGCATATGCTTCAGGTTACAGACTCTGCTAACCTAGAAATAGTGCTTCAGGTTAAGAACTTTGCTTCAGGATAAGAACAGAAATCGTGCTCCGGCGGCGCGGCGGCAGCAGGAGGCCCCATTAGCTAAAGTGGTGCTTCAGGTTAAGAACAGTTTCAGGTTAAGAATGGACCTCCGGAACGAATTAAGTACTTAACCCGAGGTACCACTGTACTCCTTACCCTTTTCTTCTCCCAAAGATGTCCCACAAGACTAGGGGTAGGCAACCTAAGGCCTGGGGGCTGGATGCGGCCCAATCGCCTTCTAAATCCGGCCCACGGATGGTCCAGGAATCAGCATGTTTTTACATGAGTGGAATGTGTCCTTTGATTTAAAATACATCTCTGGGTTATTTGTGGGGCATAGGAATTCATTCATATATTTTTTTCAAAATATAGTCCGGCCCTCCACATGGACTGGCCCATGACTGAAAAAGGTTGCTGACCTCTGCACAAGACAGTGGGTACAGATCTTTCCTCAGGGTTTACTCCCAAAGCCCATCCCATGAAAGTTTATAAATACAGTGGTACCTCGGGTTAAGTACTTAATTCATTCCGGAGGTCGGTTCTGAACCTGAAACTGTTCTTAACCTGAGGCACCACTTTAGCTAATGGGGCCTCCTGTTCTCATCCTGAAGCAAAGTTCTTAACCTGAAGCACTATTTCTGGGTTAGCGGAGTCTATAACCTGAAGCGTATGTAACCTGAAGCGTATGTAACCCGAGGTGCCACTGTAGATCACATTAAACCGTAGCAACGTTGTTCCTAAACCATGAAGAACAACAATGAAACTAGTCTGATGCCACACAGTATCAACCCACCATACATTCCAAATTGCTACAGCGGGGACAGGAAAATGTATGGATATATCTTATCTTTGTAGTTATCACTCAAGTAATTGCAATCTTTCAAAGATCTGTTTTCTTGGCTTTTAAACTTACCAGTACGCCTTGGAAAACATCCTGTTCAGCAACAAAGCAGTATCCCAAATCTTTCTTTAACCATTCAGAGATTGCAGGAAAATACAAAGCTTTATCATGCGTTACAATATAGGTACCTGCAACTACCAGTAATTTACTTATCCTCTCTAAATCAGTCTGCTCAACGGTATCCTTTACTTAGCCTATATATGTTAAGAGGCAGCATGTGAAATATTCTCTTTCTAGCTACACACTGATTACCATGGTGACTACCATAATTCAATGGCACCCAAACTCAGTTCCTACGAAAGTTAGCACAGTGCTGTCTGGAATATGGTGCTTCGAGTATCACAGGCACCTACTGGTTAGTGCCTGTGATGTCACAGATGAAGAGCACTGCAACTCCACACTCCTCTTGGTCTCCTCTTCTCCAGGCTAAACATACACAACTCCCTCAACTGTTCCTCATAAGGCTTGGCTTCTAGAGGATCAAGGGTCATCTTAATTGCCCTGTGCTGCACACATTCCAGCTTGTCAACATCCATCTTAAATTGTGGTGCCCAGAACTGGATACAGGACTCCAGGTATGGTCTGACCAAGGCAGAATAGAGTGGTATTATTGCTTCTCTTGGGACGCAGGTGGCACTGTGGTCTAAACCAGTGTTCCCCAACCTTGGGCCTCCAGCTGTTTTTGGACTACAATTCCCATCATCCTTGACCACTGGTTTTGCTAGCGAGGGATGATGGGAGTTGTAGTCCAAAAACAGCTGGAGGCCCAAGGTTGGGGAACACTGGTCTAAACCACTGAGCCTAGGACTTGCCGATCAGAAGGTCAGTGGTTCGAATCCCTGTGATGGGGTGAGCTCCCATTGCTCGGTTCCTGCTCCTGCCAACCTAGCAGTTCGAAAGCATGTCAAGTGCAAGTAGATAAATAGGTACCGCTGTGGCGGGAAGGTAAACGCCGTTTCCTTCTGGTTCACCAGAAGTAGCTTAGTCCTGCTGGCCACATGACCCGGAAGCTGTACGCCGGCTTCCTCAGCCAATAAAGCGAGATGAGTGCCGTGACCCCAGAGTCGGTCACGACTGGACCTAATGGTCAGGGGTCCCCTTACCCTTTACCTTTAATGCTTCCCAGTGTGGTGTAGTGGTTAAGAGCAGTAGACTCGTAATCTGGTGAACCGGGTTCGCGTCTCCGTTCCTCCACATGCAGCTGCTGGGTGACCTTGGGCCAGTCACACTTCTCTGAAGTCTCTCAGCCCCACTCACCTCACAGAGTGTTTGTTGTGGGGGAGGAAGGGAAAGGAGAATGTTAGCCGCTTTGAGACTCCTTAGGGTAGTGATAAAGCGGGATATCAAATCCAAACTCTTCTTCCTCTTCCTTGATCTGGACTCGATACTTCTGTTGATGCAGCCTAGAATAGCATTAGCTTTTTTTGCTGCTGCATCACACTGTGGACCCATGTCAAGCTTGTGGTCCACCAAGTCCCCTAGATCCTTTTCACATGTACTGCTAGTAAGCCAGGTGTTCCCCATCCTTTATTTGTGCATCTGGTTCTTCCTGCCTAAGGGCAAAACCTGACATTTCTCCCCTTTGAAATACATTTTGTTAGTTGGGGCCCAGTTCTCCAATCTGTTGAGGTCATTTTGAATTCTGATTCTGTCTTCTGCAGCATTAGCTACCTGCTCCCAGTTTGGTATCATCTGCAAATCTCACCTCACAGAGTGTTTGTTGTGGGAGAGCCAGTGTGGTGTAGTGGTTAAGAGCGGTAGTCTCGTAATCTGGGGAACCGGGTTCGCTTCCCCGCTCCTCCACATGCAGCTGCTGGGTGACCTTGGGCCAGTCACACTTCTCTGAAGTCTCTCAGCCCCTCTCACCTCACAGAGTGTTTGTTGTGGGGGAGGAAGGGAAAGGAGAATGTTAGCCGCTTTGAGACTCCTTAAAAGGAGTGAAAGTCGGGATATCAAATCCAAACTCTTCTTCTTCTTCTTCTTCAAATTGAATGAGCAAAATAAATGGGCTCCGGCATATTCCCACCTCTCTCATATCCCCCATGCTTTTCTGTGTGTGGGTGGAGAGGTCACATCCTCAGCTGTTTTTAGTAAATAGTCCTGAGGCCCTTGTGTGCTAACAAGGCTTTGATGGATGAACTGGCCCCATGTGTGAGGAAAGTCCTCTCTGTAGTGTGAAATCTGTGGTGATAACCCGTTTGGCACATGCAAGTTGTCGCTGGGTGTCGTGGTCATCAAGCGATAAGCCCAAACAGGTGATTTGACACACACACAAAATGCAGTTGTCGGCCACTTCCAGCCTCCTGGGACACAGGTGGCACTGTGGGTTAAACCACAGAGCCTAGGACTTGCCGATCAGAAGGTCAGCGGTTCGAATCCCCACGACGGGGTGAGCTCCCGTTGCTCGGTCCCTGCTCCTGCCAACCTAGCAGGTTGAAATCACATCATAGTGCAAGTAGATAAATAGGTACCGCTCCGGCGGGAAGGTAAACGGCGTTTCCGTGCGCTGCGCTGGTTCGCCAGAAGTGGCTTAGTCATGCTGACCATATGACCCAAAAGCTGTGCGCTGGCTCCCTTGGTCAATAAAGCGAGATGAGTGCCACAACCCCAGAGTCATCCGCGACTGGACCTAATGGTTAGGGGTCCCTTTACCTTTACCTTTCCCTTTACCAGCCTCCTAATAGGACAGGCATCCCCAAACTCAGCCCTCCAGAAGTTTTGGGACTACAACTCCCATCATCCCTAGCTAACAGGATCAGTGGTCAGGGATGGTGGGAATTGTAGTCCCAAAACATCTGGAGGGTCGAGTTTGGGGATGCCTGTACTAGGACCTCTGTGGGTACTCTGTAATAATAATAATAATAATAATAATAATAATAATAATAATAATAATAATAATTTATACCCCACCCATCTGGCTGGGTTTCTGCAGCCACTCTGGGCAGCTTCCAACAGAATATTAAACAGACTAAAACATCAAACATTAAAAACTTCCCTAAACAGGGCTGCCTTCAGATGTCTTCTAAAAGTCAGATAGTTGTTTATTTCCTTGACATCTGATGCAAGGACGTTCCACAGGGCAGGCACCACCACCGAGAAGGCCCTCTGCCTGGTTCCTGTAGCTTCACTTCTCACAGGGAGGGAACTGTCCGAAGCCCCTCAGAGCTGGACCTCAGTGTCCGGGCAAAATGATGGGGGTGGATACGCTCCTTCAGGTATACTGGGCCATTTAGGGCTTTAAAGGTCAACACCAACACTTTGAATTGTGCTTGGAAACGTACTGGGAGCCATTGTAGGTCTTTGAGGACTGGTGTTACATGGTCTTGGCGGCTGCTCCCAGTCACCAGTCTGGCTGCCACATTCTGGAATAGTTGCAGTTTCTGGGTCACCTTCAAAGGTAGCCCCACGTAGAGCGCATTGCAGTAGTCTAAGTGGGAGATAACCAGAGCATGCACCACTCTGGCGAGACAGTCTGCGGGCAGGTAGGGTCTCAGCTTGCATACCAGATGGAGTGTACCAATACCTTTATTTCATACAATCACAGAATTGTACAGTTGGAAGGGACGCTGAGGGTCATCTGGTCCAATCTCTCCCTCTGGAGGTTGTGGATTCCCCTTCCTTGGAGGTTTATAAGCAGAGATTGTATGGATGGATGGCTTTAGCTGAGATTCCTGCGTTGCAGGGGTGTGATGGCAGTCATCAAGGGACAGGCGCTGCTGTGCATACCTCCCCTTTGCCTTAAGTTGAGACATTTTCGTTTCAGGCATCTCTTCTTTGCCACCTCATGAGAAGACTCCTTGGAATTCTGGTGCTGGAGGAGACTCTTGAGAGTCCCATGGACTGCAAGAAGATCCAACCTCTCCATTCTGAAGGAAATCAGCCCTGAGTGCTCACTGGAAGGACAGATCCTGAAGCTGAGGCTCCAAGACTTTGGCCACCTCATGAGAAGAGAAGACTCCCTGGAAAAGACCCTGATGTTGGGAAAGATGGAGGGCACAAGGAGAAGGGGACGACAGAGGACGAGATGGTTGGACAGTGTTCTTGAAGCTACCAGCATGAGTTTGACCAAACTGCGGGAGGCAGTGGAAGACAGGAGGGCCTGGCGTGCTTTGGTCCAGGGGGTCACGAAGAGTCGGACACGACTAAACGACTAAACAACAACAATCTCTTCTTTGCAAGTCCCCCCCCCAGTGCATTAAAAAAAATGAGGGTGGCTTGGGGGCCTTCCTAGTTGCCTTTGAATGTGGTCTTGGAGCACTCATGCAGAAAAGGGACTGTAGCTCAGTGGTCAGAGCGTTCGCTCTGCATGAAGGTCCCAGGTTCCATGCAAAGGCGTCTGCAGGTAGGATTGAGAAAGACTCCTGTCTGAACCCCCTAGAGCTGCTGCCAGTCAGTGCAGACAATGCTAAGCTACCTAAGGCAAAGCCTGGACTGGGAAGTCTTTGGACTCGCATCTGGATCAAGCCAAAGTCAGTTGCAGTTCACACTCAGCTGCGCACACACTCTCTCTTTATAAGGAAAGTAGAAGAGAAAGGAAAGGAAAAGCTACGGGGAGATTGACAGAGGCCAAGGAGGTGGGACATCCCTTTGCAGAGCCCAGGACAGAGGAGGAGGAGGAGGAGGAGGAGGAGGAGGAGGAAGGCGGAGTTTGCGGCCCGCTGATTGACAGGCTGGCTCCTCGGACCCACGTGACCCTCTCCGGGGCTGGAAGAAAAGCAGAAGGCAGCCTGCTCGGGAGTTTCATTATATTCAAATATATTCGTTTTCCAGGAGTCGCTCTGGAGCAGCAAGCCGTGGCGCGCGATTGCTCCTGCCCGCAGCCCGGAGAAGAAGACGAAGAGGAAGAAGGCGAAGCAGCAGTAGCAGCGAGCGATAGATTGACTCTCCCCGGCTCCGCAAAGCGGCTTGACTCCGGATTCCCCGCGTGAGCTTTCCCACGAGTCCTGCTCCACGCTTGGCTGTCAAGAACCATGGACTGTTTCTATATGCCTTGCTTTCTGTCAGTGAGTAGCGCTTTCTCATTCCTTGTGTGAGTTCTGGTTTAAAAGAGGGGGAGGATGAAAAAGAACCAAGAAAAAGAGAGGGAGGGAGAGAGAGAGACGGAGCTTGTTGTGTGTGAGAGTGAGCGAGCGAGTGAGCGAGCGCCGGACTCTCAAACTTCCGAGTCCTTTTATTCGCTCCTTTTAAAAACAAATGGTTCATTTCGAAACAGTTTTTTGGTTTGTTTGTTTTCAGGGGAGAGCATTTTCTGTGCAATCTCTCCGCGCCCTTACTTGAGAGTAAGCCCTACTGGGGGCTTACTTCCAAGTAAACGCCCATCGGCTCGGACTGTAGTGTGTGGTTTTTTCCTTTTTAAAAATGAAGATCTAGTTTTTACCCCACGGGGATATTTGTCAAATGCGAAGTAAATAAGAACGACTGGAGACCCTGGAGAAGGCGCGTCCTTCCCCCTCGGCGTTTATCCCCCCCCCCCACTGTTCCCCTCGCGATCCTCGAGGCCCTTACGCCGGAGAGGGGCTGCAGATCTCCCCGTCGTCCCCCCCCCGCAACCCCCCACGGACGGGGCTACCCCGCGGGCACCTAGTGGCTAGCGGCCGGCAGCCGGGAAGGCTCCAACAGACACTTGCTATGGAGAGCGCTTTCCAAGGAGACCTCCTGGAAGCTTGCTCAACAATGAACCGGGACCTCCGACTCCCAGCCTCTCCCAGTGCATTTAAAAAAAATAATATTACTTCCATTAACAACAAGTGCAAAGCCCTGTTTTGATGGGCGAAAAGCAGAGATGGGTTTTCGGAACTTTGTGCGCGCGTATTAATAGCTGGTTTCGTGACCCCATTTTTACGCAGATCGTTGCTCAGATAAAACAGAGGAGAAATTTTTTTGGGGGGGTGTTGATAATTGTGGGGGGGGGGCGTAAAGTCCCAAGTCTTAATTGGCTGGGCGTAAAGTCCCAATAAGGTTCTGCACTGCATTTTCGGGGGGGGGGGATCTGGTTTGTGTTTTGTTTTGTTTTTTGAGCTTGGGATGTGGGTTTCTTTAACTTTTTCCCAAAGTGTGTCATTTTTGACGGACCTTGTTTGTTTGCTCCTCTTTCTCCCTCCTTCTCCCTCTCTTCCCTCCCCTCCTTCTGCTCTCTGCCCCCCCCAACCCAACTACACCCTTCCCTCCCCCCCCCCCCCAACAGAGACACCATGACGCCTGGTAACCGACTCCTGATGGTCATTTTATTGTGCCGAGTGCTGCTTGGAGGTACTAACCGTGCCAGCTTGATACCTGCCGAGACTGGGAAGAAGAAAGTTGTCGGGGACCATCTCCAGCAGCAGCAGCAGCAGCGAGCCGGGGAGGCCGGAGACGGAGAAGGCGCCTCGGGGACTTCGCGCCGCCCGTTCCCGAGCCATGAACTCTTGCGCGGGTTCGAGGCTACCCTTCTCCAGATGTTCGGGCTCCGGCGGCGGCCGCAGCCCAGCAAGGCGGCGCTCGTCCCTTCATACATGCTGGATCTCTATCGCCTCCAGTCCGGGGAAGAGGAGGAAAAGCTGCAGGATCTCAGCCTCCAGTACCCGGAAAAGTCCACCAGCCGCGCCAACACCGTGAGGAGCTTCCACCACGAAGGTATGCAAACTGGAAAAGGGGCGCACGGAGCGCTTCTGAGTAGATCTCCGACTATTATGATGGTGATTGGTGGTGGTGGAATTTCAGAATTTGATTTTTTTTTGCGGGGAGGTGGGGAGGAACGAAATCTGATGCACCCCTCCTAGTGTCCGGTTGGGGCTTTCTTGCGAGTAAACGCTCCTGAAAGGATCAGGCGGCCCGAGGCCGGACCCGGGCTAAAAGCACCGCTTGCAAGATTCCAGGGTTGCACTGGGTGGGTTAGGTGTCCCCTGGTTTTTTTGGGGGGGGGGTGGAAGGGGTAGTTCGTTTTCTCCTCCTCCTTCACCCGTGCTCTGCATCCGGCTGTGAATGCGATGGATTTGGACTTAAACCGGTTCCGAGTGTGATACTCCGGCGTGACTCTGGCTCGCCCTCTATGGAGAGGCGTGATGAGCGCGGGTCCCGTCCTTCTCCTCCCTTGCCCAGGAAGCAGCTAAGGAGGACGGACAGCGGGGGGTTTGTGTGGGCATTTCTGCGCTCACACACGGAAACCGGGATCTGGAGAAACGTTTATACGAGAAAGACGATCTGATTATGTTTTAGGGGAAGGGTTTGACCTCTCGAGAAGTGGGCTCGCTTGGTTTAAGAGCAGGATACAGTACGTCGCTTGGGAGGAGAGAGGTCCGCAGACTACTTTTGCACGATTGAGACCGCTATTGCCAACTAGAATTATTGATATTATTAAGCCACCATTCTCCGGTTGAACGTCGGCCTGCGTGCGCCCGGACTGAAAGGCGTTCTCTCTCTGAGTCGCCCGTCAGCAGCTGCTCCGGATTTCACTCCGGTTCTGTTACTCCCCACCCCCATCTCGCTCCTCCTCTCTTCCCGGACCAAACTTAGAAGTTTATGGAGAAATATCAAAGCGCTCGTCCCCGCCTTTAAAGAAAAAAAACCAACCAAAGAACTCCCGCTTCTTCCTTTTGGGAAACGGAGGGAGGGAAGAGAGGAAGATGGCTTTTTTAAAAATGACCAACGTAAAACTGCGTCTGTTTGGGGGGGGGGAGTGTGTGTGTGTGTGTGTGTGTGTGTGTGTGTGTGAGAGAGAGAGAGAGAGAGAGAGAGAGAGAGAGAGAGAGAGAGAGAGAGAGATGCAACTGCAAGTGGATCCAAATGTTTCGTAGCCAGTTTGCTGCTTCTTTCTTCTGGAGCCGGGAGTCTGTACTGGTTGCAACCCCTGTTATTAGAAAGGAGGGGGGTTTTTTGGGGGGAGGGCTTCGCGCACCAAGAGAGCATCTCCTTTTCCCCTAACAATAAATTTAAAGAGGAAACGTAGCTTTAAAACACTTCTGCCCACTTTTTCCTCTGCAATATTAGTAAGAACTATTATTATTATTAAATTACAACTCGCAAGCCGTATTTGGTAAATGGGCATCTATTGCAAGGCACAACCTGTTTCCTCAAGAGTAGCTCCTTTTGGATCAAAGTCGTCTGCTGACGATAGATCTGGAGAAGTGTGCTCTGGGCGTGCGTGGCCGTGAAGAATGGATCACACGAGCACGTGCAAGAACTTATAGGGGGAGGACAGGCCACAATGCACTCTGCTTATGTGCAGAGGTGACGGAGGGGGGGATGTGGAAATAACAGAACAACGACTTGATTCGAATTTGGCGGATAGCGCAAGAAGCCACCCGACCCCGCAATACACGGACTAGTGGGAATCCAGCGAGGCTGAATTTCACAGTTACTAAATCTACACTTAAATGGAGAGCGTCCGATGTATTTTTTAAAAGAGAGGCGGGGGGGGGGAGAGAGGGAGAGGCGCATGGGTTTAACTCTTCCTGGGACAATGGGAAGGCCTGT
Source organism: Podarcis muralis (assembly GCF_964188315.1). NCBI lineage: Eukaryota > Metazoa > Chordata > Lepidosauria > Squamata > Lacertidae > Podarcis > Podarcis muralis. Next base: position 5,584,665 of record NC_135655.1, read on the forward strand.
TCTTGAATCCTAAAGGCGTGCTTGCATCCTCCTCGCGGGCAGGGTCCTTTGTGCTGTTGGCTCGATGGCCAGCGCCGTGCACATGTAAGGTGGGGCAAAAAAAATTAAAAAAGGAACAACGATAGGGCGTGCTCGGAGGGCTGGGACGCACAAATGGTGCCTGAGCAAACAGCTCACTAGGCTTCTACAATGGGGCAGAGAACAGAGTGGGGAGAGGGCGCCAGAGTGTGTGGGGCGGAGGATCGAAGCTCTACCAGCAAGATGATCTGAGTTCAAAGCAAAGACTCTCCTAAACTGAGAGCAGTTACCTAGGCCCTTTCTTATGCAGGATGATGGCTGTATTGTACTATGAAGGGAATCCTGAGGATTTAAGCTGGGCGGGGGAAATGTTGCACCCTCATAAGTGGGCCAGGAACCGCAGCCTTGCAGCCCGATCACCCGCTGGCCTGGCTTCATTTCTTAGCAAAGCGCGTTTAGGATCGCAGCAATGCTATCCCCAAGTATGCCTTGTTGCCCGCAGCGCAACTTTTGCGCAAGGCGTCCAAGGATGGGGCTCCTCCTCTAGTCCTCGCGCGCTTCTATTAGGCAGCAGACACCTTCTGGCAATCAAAGAGCCTTCCCCCCCCCCCCCCAGTAAACTGGGCCGGCCAGGGGGTGGCGATAACCCAAAAGGGCAGGTGAAATAGACAACAGTGGGGGTGGTGTTTTACTTTTGGAGGAGATGGATAGGGGTATTATCCCTCTCTCTCCAGCCCGGTGCTTTAGCAGGTGGATCGCGCCCTCCCCGTGACGCTGGCCCAGCCAGCCAGCCACCCAACCCACGGCCATCGCGCGCTCGGTTTTGTCCGAGCTTGCCCAAACCGCGCCGTCTGTTCTGCGCGTCTGTTGCTGTCTCTCCTTCTTCCCGCCACCACCAACCGTCGCTTCTCTTGCTATCTCCTCCCGGTCCCCTTCCCCTCTCCAGAGCACCTCGAGCAAGTCCCGGGGCCCGCCAACCAGCCGGCCCGCCTGCGCTACTTCTTCAACCTGAGCAGCGTGCCGTCGGGCGAGGCCATCTCCTCGGCGGAGCTGCGGCTCTTCCGACAGCAGATCGTCGGCGAGGACGGGGCGTCCTCCTGGGAGAGGGGCTTCCACCGGATCAACATTTACGAGGTGATGAAGCCCCTCCGCCGAGGGGAGGACCTGGCCACCCGCCTGTTGGACACCCGCCTGGTGCACCACAACGTGAGCCGCTGGGAGAGCTTCGACGTGAGCCCCGCCGTTATCCGATGGACCGCAGGCGGCCAGCCCAACCACGGGCTGGCCGTGGAGGTTGTGCCCCTCCACCCCGCGCTACAGACTCACCAGGGCAGCCATGTCCGGATTAGCCGCTCTTTACCTCAAGGGGGCCGCCTGGGGGCCGGAGACTGGGCCCGCCTCCGGCCCCTGCTGGTCACTTTCAGCCACGACGGCCGGGGCCAGTCGCTGCTGACGCGCCGGGCCAAGCGCAGCCCCAAGCACGCGCACCAGCGCGCGCGCAAGAACAAGAAGAACTGCCGCCGCCACGCGCTCTATGTGGATTTCAGCGACGTGGGCTGGAACGACTGGATCGTGGCCCCGCCGGGCTACCAGGCTTTCTACTGCCACGGGGACTGCCCTTTCCCATTGGCTGACCACCTCAACTCGACCAACCACGCCATCGTGCAGACGCTGGTCAACTCGGTCAACGGCAGCATCCCCAAAGCCTGCTGCGTCCCCACCGAGCTCAGCGCCATCTCTATGCTCTACCTGGACGAGTACGACAAAGTGGTCCTCAAGAATTACCAGGAGATGGTGGTCGAAGGGTGTGGGTGTCGTTAAACGCGAGAGAGAGAGAGAGAGAATTTTTTTCCCCTTAAAAAAAAGTGATAAATCAACTTCTTCCCTGTCCGGTTCTCTCCCTCCGGTCCCTTGTCCTCACCATCCAGCCCGCCCCGTCCAAAATTCCCCAGGGATGGAAGTGGCGGGGAAGAGGGACTGCTTCTCCTTGTCCTCCTCCTCCCAGGTTCAAGAATGGGCTGGCCTTCTGTGCCTTTTTTTTTTTTCGAAAAAAAGAAAAGGAACATCAAGTTATGCCATAAATTCTCTTTTTCACCTATGCCGCTCACCCAGCGGCGCGTGCGCGCCAGAAAAAAAAAATTAATGGAAAAAAAAAATCCCTTAATCCGTTCACCTTGACCTTATTTATGACTTTATGTGCAAATGTTTTGACAATAATGATCATATATTTTGACAAAATATATTTATAACGACATATTAAAAGATAAAAAATAAAGCGAGTCATTATTTTAAAGGTAAACGCAATATCTTTTATACTTTTAATTAATTTATTTATTTATTTTAAAAAAATATCATTTATTTCTATTGGGGGTGGGTGGGGTATTTTCTTTCCTCTCTTTCTCCCTCCCCAGCCCGAAAGGTTTTCCCCCGCCGCGCTCTCGTTTTCTTTTTGCATTGTCTTAATTGCTAACTCGCTTGCCTGGCTGCAATTTCGGGGGGCAGGACTAAGATTAGATTCCATATCTCCCCCCCCCACCCCACCCCCTTATAAATAGGACCTCCGCACCTCTTCGGCACGTCTTGGCACCATTTTGGCACGGTCTTAAGGATTGCTGTGGCCGATTGATCCCACTTGTGCAAGCTAGGTCTCTGCGTAAGATCCAGTCTTTGGGGAGGGTGGGCTGATTGGGGTTTGCCTTATCTCCCCCACCCCGCCTGCCCACTGCGCCTGCGCGCGCTTGTGACACACACCTAGAAGTGTTATTGTGGGTTCAAACCGTCTGAGAAACTTCCCACCCGTTCCTGTCCAAAGACCCTCTCCCACCAAAGAGCTAAAACTGGATGGAAGTGACTCCCCCGCACCTAACGATGCTCAAGATCCGAGAGCGCATGGTGTGAGAGCCCTCAGAATAGACCCTAGGCAGACGCTTGCGTCTACCCGAAGCGAGACCCATTCATCTCAATGGAGCAACCATCCCATTGATCCGGCTTAAGGGGTCACAGCCTTCCCTTGCTCCACAGGCAGATCCGCAAAACCATTACACTAATCCTTTAAATTAGGGGGGCCCCTTTGGCTCCCCATTAAAATATTTGAGGGGGCCGCCCCGCCCCCCAAGTCGATGGGCATTGCCATTCAAATGGTGTGCGCGCGCTCGATTATGCGGAATGGGGTTTACCTGCCCCCAATATTTTATTTAAGTTGGCACCCCTGGAACGTAACAACCACTTTATTGACCGCACGTGGTCGGCCCAGACTGCCTTAGCTAGCCAACGGCGCTGGCATAACTCTCACCCCTCTGAGTAAATTACTGGGCCAGGAGTAGCTTTGATTTGAGCCACTCCTAGTCCCCTAGCAGGTGGGCAGGTGGGTCACCTGAGTACACGCAGAGTGTTTCTGTCCCCGCTGGGTCCCTTTCTGACCTCCCCTCCTCCCCGCCGCTGGGATTGGAGAGCCCAGGTTCACACCTCTGGCTACCTTTCATAGAATCGTAGAGTTGGAAGGGAACCCCAGGGGTCATCTAGCCCAACCCCCTGCAATGCAGGAATCTCAGCTAAAACATCCAGGACAGATGTGTGCCCAACCTCTGCTTAAAAGCCTCTGCTTCTTCGTTCCCTCCCTCTTGAAGCCAGCTACCGCTCGGTCTTCGAGGGATGGCAGATTGCGTCTCCCCGGGCGCAAATCCAAGGCTATCCGTTTTTTTAGCTTGTTGTGGGTGGCCTGCCTTTCCTGTTTACATCCTGTGTGTCTCCAGCTTTTGCGTCTGGATGGGGGCTTATTTTGTGCTGGCTTTGCCTAGCACTTGTTTGTCTTTTTTTTAGGAATGCTCCTTTTAGCCCCCTCCTGTTGGCGATTTTGCAAAAGGTTCCTCTCTCTCTCTACACAGAGACCTCGTGGCATCCTGTTCACCCTTTGCTGTTTTATTACAAGCGCAATTTCCAGCAGCTGCGTTTTCTCGCCTGGCTCTTTCAAAATGCCCCTCAGTTGTGTAACCAGGCTGTGATTAGTTAGCAGGAGGAAAAAAACTCTGCACATGTTCAGGAGAGCTTACAAACTGTACAGCCGATTAGTTTTCAAGTCCAGTCAACGAGTTTATTGTTCCAGCAGAAGGGCATGGACTGCGATTGATTAGTAAAGAGGAGCAGGAAATACTCTGCATATGCTCAGAGGAGTATTTCCGCATTCCTCAAAACTGTGTAGCCAGGCTGTGATTAGTTAGCAAAAGAGGAGGTTGATATTATACATCGGAGCAGAGGAAACTGCCTTATAGCAAGTCATTTGGCCCATCTAGATCATAGAATCACAGAACTGTAGAGTTGGAAGGGACCCTGACCAATATAGCTCAATAGTGCCGACACTGACTGGCAGCATCTCTTGGGGGGTTTTTAAGTGAGGATCTATCAGTGGCAGAGGATCTGCTTTGCACCTAGAAGGTCCCAGTTTCGGTCCCCAGTGACATCTCTAGGTAGATTCTGGAATCATCCCCTGCCTGAACCCCTGGAGTGCTGCTGCCAGCCAGTGTCGGCACCATTGAGCTATATTGGTCAGTATAAGACAGCTTCCTATGTACCTGGAGATGTTGGGGATTAAACCCCGGGGTCTTGTGCATGCTGGGCAGATGCTGTTCCGCTGAGCTTCTTCCCTTCACCACCTGCTCAGGAGAGTCTTCGGGTGTCATCCAAAAAAGACCTTGAAGTTTTGCAAGGGTGCTCAGCCCTGTGAAAAAGGAGGTTTGGCTTTTGGGGATCTGCCTGTTCCTTTGCCCCAAGCGACAGAAGCAACAAAACAGGCTGGCCAGCCACACCAAATTTGCCCCCAAACCTGCACGGGTGGGGGGGCAGGAAAACACCTGACTTGCTTACCAGGAAAGCAGAGAGAGAGAGAGAGAGAGAGAGAGAGAGAGAGAGAGAGAGAGGCATTTGAAAGAGGTTCTGGGTTTACCTGGGGGAGGTGAATGCTCAGCCCTGGAGGGTTTTTGAAATTTATTTATATATATTTTTACCTTTCCTTTCTGCCTTAACCCTCTCTTGCCTCGGGCTCCCCCAGGTTCAAAGCTATTAACATTTTGCAGCAGGAGGAGAGGGATGAGGAAAGCCACTTCACCTCACATCAAAGCTTCCCCAAAGCCTTTGAAGATCATATCTGGCAATTATGATGCTCAAAGAAGTGAGGTGGGGAAAGAAAGAGAGAGATTTGAGAAGAGTTAAATATGGATTGGGAGCTAAATGGCTATTTAGGGGTCTATTCTGTTGTTTCTTCCTTTTGCAAAACAGATTGTCCAGGTAAGTGAGGCAGAGGGAGGGGGCACTTCAAGTGGAAATGTGGGAACTTCTTGGCCTTTGTTTTGCTCAGTGCTGTGGACACGATTCACACACTGCACCGTGGAAATGAACGGGGGCCATAAGAACAGCAGCAGCAGCAACGACAATAATATGTTTCCGAGCACAATTCAAAGTGTTGGTGCTGAGCTTTAAAGCCCTAAACGGCCTCGGCCCAGTAGACCTGAAGGAGCGTCTCCACCCCCATCGTTCTGCCCTGACACTGAGGTCCTCCTCTGAGGGTCCTCTGCTGGTTCCCTCACTGCAAGAAGCGAAGTTACAGGGAACCAGGCAGAGGGCCTTCTCGGTGGTGGCACCCTCCCTGTGGAACGCCCTCCCATCAGGTGTCAAGGAGAAAAGTAACTACAGTGGTACCTCGGGTTACATATGCTTCAGGTTACATACGCTTCAGGTTACAGACTCCGCTAACCCAGAAATAGTGCTGCAGGTTAAGAACTTTGATTCAGGATGAGAACAGAAATCATGCTTCGGCGGCGCGGTGGCAGCGGGAGGCCCCATTAGCTAAAGTGGTGCTTCAGGTTAAGAACAGTTTCAGGTTAAGTACGGACCTCTGGAACGAATTAAGTACTTAACCCGAGGTACCACTGTATACAGTCATACCTCATGTTACGGACACTTGAGGTTACGTGTTTTCGGGTTGCGGACCGCAGCAAACCTGGAAGTACTGGAACAGGTTACTTCCGGGCTTCACTGCTTGCGCATGTGCAGAAGTTCCAAATCGCACCAGCGCCTGCGCAGACGTGGCGCTTCAGGATGCGAACGCTGCGGGTTGCGGACGTGCCTCTGTCACGGATTACGTCCGCAACCCGAGATTCCACTGTATAACCTTTAAAAGACATCTGAAGGCAGCCCTGTATAGGGAAGTTTTTAATGTTTTATTTTGTTTTCCATACTCTCTTGGGAGCCACCCAGAGTGGCTGGAGCAACCCAGTCAGCTGGGGAGGGGGGTACAAATAATAAAATTATTATCACTAGTAGTAGCAGTCGTGATTTTATTATTTATATCCCACCCGTCTGTCTGGGTTGGCCCAGCCATTGAAAGGCTCAAGGCTGAGAAACCATGCCTCTTGAGTTGCTAGGGGGATTGTGAAGTAGGTAATGTTGCTGAACATAAGAAGTGCGTTGCTGGATCAGGCCAATGGCCTATCGAGTCCAGCATCCCCTTCTCACAACCGGATGCCTGCGGGGAAACCCAGGAGCAGGATTCGAACACAGGGCAACTGGTATTCAGAAGGATCTCCTCCTCCATGAATTTGCCTAATCTTCTAAATCCATCCAATTTGGTGACTATTGCTACCTTGTAGGGGAGTGAGCACCCTAGTTTAACTTAGAGTTGCCATATTTCAAAAGGGGAAAATCCAGACACAAAAGTTGTTGGCCAAAGGTGCTGAGCCTTTTTTTATATATAATAATTTTATTAATTTTCAGTTACAATGCGACAATAGCCTCGTTATAACAACACCAATTTATAATACAATTACTAATACCAATCATTCAAATACCGAATTATATAATTTAGGTCCCGCCCCCCGTGTGCTAGAATTGATGGTTTGATGATTTTCTTTATTTCTTTATTATAATCCCTTATACAACTGCAATATTAATAACTTCTATTCGCGTTGACACATTAACGTGTCAAAGTTGTTGGATTTTTTGGCTGAAATTTGTTAATCTTCTTTTTTTCTTTTTTGCAACCAAAAAAAAGGAAGTTTTTGAGCTAGTTATAAGGATATCCGCCAAGTTATACACTACCAACATGGGGTTGCCATATGTCTGGATTCTCCTGGACATTTCAGCAATTTCTGCCCAGACACAGCTTCCGATGGCCAGATCCCGGCTATGTCCAGGGAATTCCGGACGTATGGAAACCCTAGTTTAACGATGCCAGTGTCTCGGAGCTGGGAGACCAGGGCCCAAATCCCCTCTTGGCTGTGAAGATCATTTGGTGATTGTAGGGTAATCGCTGCCTCTAGCCTAACCTACCTCAGAGCGTTGTTCTGGGGATTAAATGAGGAGCAGGAGAGCCATGTGTGATCTGAGCTCCTTGGAGGAAAAGATGGGCTAGAAATGAACAGATAATAATAATAATTCTTCTAGAGTGAAGAATGGCTTTCTGTGGCGCTCAAAAGCCTGTTCATGGGCTTCCCAGAAGAGGCATCTGGTGGGCTACTGGGAGAGCAGGATTCTGATCCAGATACAGGAGATCTTCTGATATCCCTAACCTCTTTTTGATAAGCGACAGGGTCCTCATTCACTGCAGCAATCATGGGTTACTTTGGAGGGTTTCTTTTGTAGGAGTTCATTTGTTGTTGTTTAGTCGTTTAGTCGTGTCCGACTCTTCGTGACCCCCTGGACCAGAGCACACCAGGCACTCCTGTCTTCCACTGCCTCCCCCAGTTTGGTCAAACTCATGCTGGTAGCTTCGAGAACACTGTCCAACCATCTCGTCCTCTGTCATCCCCTTCTCCTTGTGCCCTCCATCTTTCCCAACATCAGGGTCTTTTCCAGGGAGTCTTCTCTTCTCATGAGGTGGCCAAAGTCTTGGAGCCTCAGCTTCAGGATCTGTCCTTCCAGTGAGCACTCAGGGCTGATTTCCTTAAGGATGGATATGTTTGATCTTCTTGCTGTCCATGGGACTCTCAAGAGTCTCCTCCAGCACCATAATTCAAAAGCATCAATTCTTCAGCGATCAGCCTTCTTTATGGTGTAGGAGTTCATAGAATTGTAGAATTCAAAGGTACCCCAGGGGTCATCTAGTCCAACTCCCTGCCACACAGGAATTTCAGCTAAAGCATCCTTGGCAGATGGCCCTCCAACCTCTGCTTAAAAACCTCCAAGGAAGGAAAGTCTACTACCTCCCAAGGGAGACCGTTCCGCTGTCAAACAGCTCTTGCTTTCAGAAAGTTCTACCTGATGTTTAGTCGGAATCTCACCCAACTCCTTCAACCGTTCCTCATAAGGCTTGGCTTCTAGACCCTTGATCATCCTAGCTGCCCTCTTCTGCACATGTTCCAGCTTGCCAACTTCCTTCTTCAATTGTGGCACCCAGGACTGGACACAGTATTCCAAGTGTTGTCTGACCAAGACAGAATAGAGTGGGACTATGACTTCCCTTGATCCGGACACTAGGCTAAGGTTACCAGATGTCCAAGTTTCCCAGAGACAGTCCCCGTATTTACAAATCAGTCCCCTGACAAAATCCATTGAAGTTGAAAAGTGTCCCCGGATTCATTGAAAAAAATCTGGTAACCTTACACTAGACTTCTGCCGATGCAGCCTAGAAGAGCATTAGCTATTAATGGTGGTAGATTGTGCCTGTAGTCCAGGGGTCAGCAAACTTTTTCAGCAGGGGGCCGGTCCACTGTTCCTCAGACCTTGTGGGAGGCCAGACTATATTTTGAAAAAATAATGAACAAATTCCTATGCCCCACAAACAACCCAGAGATGCACTTTAAATAAAAGGACACATTCTACTCATGTAAAAACATGCTGATTCCCAGACCATCCGTGGGCTGGATTTACAAGGCAATAGGGCCGGATCCGGCCCCCGGGCCTTAGTTTGCATAACCAGCCTGTAGCCAGTGTGGTGTAGTGGTTAAGAGTGGTAGACTTGTAATCTGGTGAACCGGGTTTGCTTCCCCGCTCCTTCACACGCAGCTGCTGGGTGACCTTGGGCCAGTCACACTTCTCTGAAGTCTCTCAGCCCCACTCTCCTCACAGAGTGTTTGTTGTTGGGGAGGAAGGGAAAGGAGAATGTTAGTCGCTTTGAGACTCCTTCGGGAAGTGATAAAGCGGGATATCAAATCCAAACTCTTCTTCTTCCTTCCCTGCCCTTTTTTTGAAAGATGAGCGCCTCCTTGGTTATGCTTCAGGGGCAATCCAGGGATTTAAGGAATGGAGAAGAGGCAGGCCTCAAGGCAAGAAGTAATCTCAGTAGGAGAGGTTTAATTTGAATGCCAAAAGGACCGCACAGGTGAGAGCATCTGCGTGGTCTGTCGCCCCCAGGCCCTTTTCCGCTCAGCTGACTCTGGCACCGGAAAAACTGGGAGAAAAGTGCCTGGGGTGATGGAGCATGGAGAGGTAAAAGCAGCTGGGTGGTGAGGTGGAGGGTTCAGCTGAATCCCCTACCTGGATATGGCAGGGCCTGAACATGGGTGTTTCCAAAGGAGATGCTTTGCCTCTTTCTTTTAAAATAATAGGAAGCTTCCGGTTCTCATGGTACTGGAGAAGGAACTGATTTACCAAGGCCTAAATTGTAATGAAGGGAAGTCGAGGACTTGCTGAACAGAAGGTCGGCGGTTCGAATCCCCGTGACGGACTGAGCTCCCATTGCTCAGTCCCTGCTCCTGCCAACCTAGCAGTTCGAAAGCACATCAAAGTGCAAGTAGATAACTAGGTACCGCTCCAGCGGGAAGGTAAACGGTGTTTCCGTGCGCTGCTCTCATTTGCCAGAAGCGGCTTAGTCATGCTGGCCACACGACCCGGAAGCTGTACGCCTGCTCCCTCGGCCAATAAAGCGAGATGAGCGCCGCAACCCCAGAGTCAGTCACAACTGGACCTAATGGTCAGGGGTCCCTTTACCTTTACTAAATTGTAATGCCCTGTGGGCTATCCTGAAAATCGGCTGCCCAGATAAATTTGTAAACATCCTTCAGCTCTTCCATGATAGTCTGGCAGCAACAACCATGGATAACAATGGCTCTCGAAGTGAACCATTCACAGTGCGATCAGGCTTTAAACATGAATGCGTTATCGCCCCAACACTATTATTTTCATCACCATGATCCTACACTTTGTCAAAGGGAAACTCCCCACCGGAGTAGAAAAAACAGCTCTTTAATCTGAGTAGGCTGAAAGCAAAAAGCTCTTTAATCTGAGTAGGCTGAAAGCAAAAAGTAAGGTTACTGTAATTTTCGTCATAGAGCTTCAGTACGCTTATGACAACGTAGTGTGCGCACACTCAGAGGATGACCTCCAAACCATCCTAAATATCTTCGCAGAAGCTTACGAAAAGCTTGGCCCGTCACTCAATATCCAAAAACCAAAGTGCTGTACCAACAAGCGCAAAACAACCCCTCTGCAGTGCCACAAATCCAACTTAATGGTGTAACATTGGAAAATGTCAAACATTTTTCCTACCTAGGCAGTTATCTTTCCACAAGGGCCGACATTGATGCCAAAACCCGGCATCGCCCGAGCTCTGAGAGCTGCATTGTGGGATATTTTCAGGGGAAGAAAAGGCTAAGGAATAAACCCAGAAATTCAGAGTGGAGTCCCTAAGACAGTTGGATGGCATCTTGTAATAATAATAATAATAATAATAATAATAATAATAATAATAATAATAAATTTTATTTATTTCCTGCCCTCCCCAGCCAAAGCCGGGCTCAGGGCAGCTAACAACAATAAAATAATACAACATTCTAAAATCCTTTCATTAAAATTAATTCAACTCAAATTGATGGCAACCATTAGGCTAAAGTTCTGTGAAGATTGCCAAAGGAGGGAGTCAGGCTGTGCCCTGGCCAAAGGCCTGGTGGAACAGCTCTGTCTTGCAGGCCCTGTGGAAAGATGTCAAGTCCCACAGGGCCCTAGTCTCTTGGGACAGAGCGTTCCACCAGATCGGAGCCACAGCTGAAAAAGCCCTGGCTCTGGTTGAGGCCAGCCTAACATCCCTGTGGCCTGGGACCTTCAGGATGTTTTTGTTTGAAGACCGTAAGTTCCTCTGTGGGACATACCAGGAGAGGCGGTTCCCGTAGGTACGATGTAGGATGGTGTCTTGTTCTGCTTTCCTTTGGACCACATCAGCAAGACTGAGAAGGAGAATCTTGTTATCTGGGCAACCCAGAACCCCCAGACACGCTGCCCAGGCTTGTGCCCCAGGGGTGGAGTGTCACTTCAGTGCTGCTAACACAGCAGTATAACCTAACCCCCAGAAGTGCACTCCATTGTCTCTCGAGACAGGAATAATGAAAAAACACATTTACACCAGGCCTTGCTTCAGTAGAATGTCAGGCGGCTTGCTTGGAGATCACAGGAAGTCCCCCATCTCTGAGGGAAGCTCGTTTATGCAGCATGCAGAGGATTGGCAAGTAACCCCACACCCCAGGGAGATGACCTCATTGGCCCTGCTGAAAAATGAGGGTTGATGTTCATCCCTGCCTAGTGACACATCAGGACCCCAGTGTTTTCCAAATTGCTCGTGCAAGTCCCCCTGTGGCACCACTTAACATTCACCAGGTACAGTCTTTGGGCTGGGAATTATAATGAATTCTGGTGCTGGAGGAGACTCTGGAGAGTCCCATGGACTACAAGAAGATCCAACCTATCCATTCTTAAGGAAATCAGCCCTGAGTGCTCACGGGAAGGACAGATCGTGAAGTTGAGGCTCCAAGACTTTGGCCACCTCATGAGAAGAGAAGACTCCCTGGAAAAGACCCTGATGTTGGGAAAGATGGAGGGCACAAGGAGAAGGGGACGACAGAGGACGAGATGGTTGGACAGTGTTCTCGAAGCTACCAGCATGAGTTTGACCAAACTGCGGGAGGCAGTGGAAGACAGAAGTGCCTGGTGTCCACTGGTCCATGGGGTCACGAAGAGTCGGACACGACTAAACAACTAAACAACAACAATATCAAAATTCTTTGATTCCTTGATACTTTGGGATCTGTTCGTCCAAGAGGACCTGTTCCACTGAGACCTTCTGCTGCACAGATCCCAACTGAAGTAAATGGGCATTCCAAGTTAACAGCTCCAATCACACTCCAATTTATAAGAGCATAAGTAGAGCCCGCTGGATCAGGATAGGGCCCATCTAGTCCAGCATCCTGTTTTCACAGTGGCCAACCAGGAGCAGCCTGGAAAAAACCTCACCCCAACTCAACAGGCAAAATGTTTAGAATTGGGCGAAGCAGTGGCCACAGCAGCTGGACTCAAACGAAAGTCCCAATATGTGGGGCATGTTCCAAATTAAGTGTCTTTCAGGATTGATGCTTTAGAAGAATGAGAGTGACCACAAGGAATGAAGGCCATTGACTGTGCTGACCATGAAGAACTTCCATGCATGGAAGAAGTATATAGTGGTACCTCGGGTTAAGTACTTAATTCGTTCCGGAGGTCTGTCCTTAACCTGAAACTGTTCTTAACCTGAAGCACCACTTTAGCTAATGGGGCCTCCCGCTGCCGCCGCGTCTCCGGAGCACAATTTCTGTTCTCATCCTGAAGCAAAGTTCTTAACCCGAGGTACTATTTCTGGGTTAGCGGAGTCTGTAACCTGAAGCGTCTGTAACCTGAAGTGTCTGTAACCCAAGGTACCACTGTATATCTGAAAAACTGGGAGAAACAGCCAGGAGCCAGCACTTTAGCTTCTGGCCAACCAGTGTGGGAAACAGAATGCTGTCTCTGATTGCAATCCTATGCTCCCTTCCCTGGGAGTAAGCCCTGTGGAACTCAGAGGAATTTACTTCTGTGTAAAATAATTGAATTAAAAGGGTTTTTTACCACATTCAACACGAAAATTCAAACTCATTTGTCAGAAAATACAAAACACAGTTGTATAGAAAAAAGAACAGAGAAAGAATAACTTAAAAGAACCTTTATCACATTTGTATCTTGCATATCAAATCATTTATCCACACATAGCAAGGAAGCTTCCCCCAGCTCTCTCTTTTTAAAAAATAATAATAATTAAAAGTTTCATTAAAAAAAACAATTACACACACACAAACACACATGCTTACATTAAACCATAGTCCATATCAGTACCATTATGGGGGTTCCCTGAACCCCCAGACCTCCCTCCACCCCTCCCTTGGCTTCCAAAATTTATCTTCCTTTTTTAACTGCATCTAGTTGCATTGATACAAATTATTACACTTCATTTCTATCCTTCATTGTTTTAAATTGCAAGTGCTATGTCGATCCTGCTAACGTTTTTAGATTTCTACAGTGTTCTTTAATATATTCTATCAAGTTATGCCATTCTCTATTAAATTTGTTATCCTCTCGGTGCCTGATCTTCCCAGTCAGCCTTGCCATCTCCTCATAGTCCATCACCTTCATTATCCATTCTTCTTTCGATGGGGCTCTTTCTTCTTTCCATCCCTGGGCAAATAGCATTCTTGCCGCTGTTGCATACATAAACAGTGCTTTCTTCGGTAATTCTTCTCCTATTTTTCTCCTATTATACCTAATAAAAAGGCCTCTGTTTTTTTTAACAAAAGTTATTTTAAACATGTTTCTCCCCCCCAGTTCATTATAGATCATTTCCAGATTCCTCCAGCTCTCACCTGGGTACCTACCTCTTCTCCCAGTCTCCCGCCCTGAATGATAATTCCTACAAGACTTTCAGGTACCTTCCACCTCCAACTGACCTTAAAGGGACATAAAGATAAAGGGGCCCCTGACCATTAGGTCCAGTCGTGGCCAACTCTGGGGTTGCGGCGCTCATCTCGCTTTATTGGCCGAGGGAGCCGGCGTACAACTTCCGGGTCATGTGGCCAGCATGACTAAGCCGCTTCTGGCGAACCAGAGCAGCGCACGGAAACGCCGTTTACCTTCCCGCCAGAGTGGTACCTATTTATCTACTTGCACTTTGACGTGCTTTCAAACTGCTAGGTGGGCAGGAGCAGGGACCGAGGAATGGGAGCTCACCCCATCGTGGAGATTCGAACCACCGACCTTCTGATCGGCAAGCCCTAGGCTCTGTGGTTTAGACTTACTTCTGAGCAAAAATCTATAGAATTGCATGGGAAGAGGATCTTTAAACTGTCCCAGCTTGACACCTCTGAAATTCATAAGGCAGATCCAACGAGCCTCCAAGCTGTTGACGCTGCAGGAAGCTCACCCATCCATTTTCTTCCTGTCTTTCATGTACGTAGAAAAGAGAAGCAAGGAATCGTTGACTATATTTTGCACAGAAACATTATGCATGAATGGGTGTTGTTGTTTTTTGTGGGGGAGGAGGAGGGAAATTGTCCCCTGCATTTGTTGTTTTTCATCACTGGAGCTCTCCAGGCCTCCAGAAGGGCAGCTTAGTTGAAACCAATAAAATTAGAAGTGGAAAGGTTGCCAAAAGCCTCATCTCCCTGGAGAGTGCAGGTGGAGAGACAGATCAGAGCCAGAGGCGAAAGCAAAACACACACACACACACACACACACACACACACACACACACACACACCCTTTACATTTCTCTTGCAAAAACTCCCTGCCAGAACAAAGGTGGCTCCTTCTCTCCTACCCAAACCTTCACATTGCACAAAGCTGGGAATAAGTCCTTCTACAAGGAGCAAGCGTTCCCTTGCCCCATCTGTCCTCCTAACTCCTCTCCCTGTGTGATTTCCAAACACTGAAAAGTTTCTTGTTTTCTCCCCCAAAATCCATGCCTTGGTTTTTAACCCATGGCTGTGTCACATCTATGGTGGGAGTGCACTTAAGAGTGGAGCAGTTTTCTTTGCTGCGCCTCGAAAAGGAGATTTCAGAGCTGGGGGGACAGAAACCAAAAATGATTGAAGAGATGGAGCGAAAGGTTGCAACATTTTTAGTTTAGAGAAAAGGCAAGTTAGTAAGTAAGTGGGATGTATAAAAATACAGAGAAAGTGGACAGTTTTCCCTCCCTCTTTCCTAATGCTGTCGATGGCTACTAGTCACAATGAATGTGTTCTCCTCCCACTGTTGGTAGAAGTGTGTCTCTGGATCCCAGACAGTGCTGGATTTATGTATAAGCTAAACAAGCTATAGTTTAGGGCCCCACACTCTTGGGGGCCCCCCAAAAAATTAAAGGAAAAAACAAACTGGATGTACATTTCCAAAATAAAATAAAATAAAACCTACATACAACAACAGTTTTTGTGTTGTGTAGGCTCCTACGATGTAAGTCAGGGGTCAGCAAACTTTTTCAGCCGGGGGCCGGTCCACTGTCCCTCAGACCTTTTGGGGGGGCCAGACTATATTTTTTTTGGGGGGGATAAACGAATTCCAATGCCCCACAAATAACACAGAGATGCATTTTAAATAAAAGGACACATTCTACTCATGTAAAAACATGCTGATTCCCGGACTATCCGCAGGCTGGATTGAGAAGGCGATTGGGCCACATCCGTCCCACGGGCCTTAGTTTGCCTACCCATAATGTAAGTCATGGGCCCCGCCTACTAGCCTGCTCCCTCAAATATCACTGGTTTGCTCCTTTCTATATATAGGGTGCCTACATTCTGCATGGACCGGTTGCATGGCCGCATGTGCAAATGGTTTGAGATACCTATTAGGTCCATCAATTACCATATTGCATATATTCAACACAAAGAACAGCGGCAATTTGTTGTTGGCAAAGGACAGCTGGACATATCAAGGGCCCCACTATCTTCAGTAGCTTAGGGCCGTGTTGAACCTGTGGAACGCCCTCCCTTCAGATGTGAAGGAAATAAGCAGCTATCTTATCTTTGAAAGACAGCTACCAGCTTGAGTTTGACCAAACTGCGGGAGGCAATGGAAGACAGGAGTGCCTGGCGTGCTCTGGTCCAGGGGGTCACAAAGAGTCGGACACAACTAAACAACAACAAGCTCAGCTATGTCTACACTGACTGGCAGCAGCTTTCCAGAATTTCAAGCAGGCATTCTCAGCCCCAACTGGAGATGCCGCTGGGGACGGAAACTGGGATCTTCGGCACAGAATTGTAGGGTTGGAAGGGACCTCAGGGGTCATCTATCCCAACCCCCTGAAATGCAGGAATACACAGCTGTCCCATACAGGGATAGAACCTGCAATCTTGGCGTTATCAGCACCAGGCTGTAACCAACTGAGCTATCCAGGCATGCAGAACAGAGGCTCTTCCTTCCACTGAGCTACAGCCCTTCCCTTCAGCTGTACAGTACTGGGGAGGCTCCGACCACCTGCTGTCTTGATTTGCCCAGAGGCAAATGAAGCCCTGATAGCAAGACTAAGCCCTGACAACAAAAGCCATCATTTGCTTTTCCCCTCTGAAGGCCTGCTCTCAGTTTGCATCTTTTCCATATAAATTAGCATCTGCATATTTTGTGCAAATGTTGCGTTCTCCTGGGCCGGCACTCTGTGTCTTTTATCACCATGGTTATTCTTGCTCCGGGTTCAAATCCTTGCTCAGGAATGGAGCACATTGGGACACGCCACTCTCTCTCTCGGCGGGGAGATGGCGAGGATAACATGGGATTGCCACATGTGCTCTAAAAACCAGGATGGGATAGAAAGAGCAGAAGTTCTCAAGCTACGCTCTGGGCTGGTGGAGAGAGTTTCTCAGAAGCTTATCGCAAATTCCTCAATAAGAAGATTGGTAAAACTGTACGGGGTTGACAGCTGACCCGGTCAATTTACTGAGGCAAAGGCTAACCACAGGGGGAAGCTGATTGTATTCTAGGTGAGAGCACACCCTCCCCAGGCATGTAAGGACAACAGAGAGATCCACAAAGCCAGCCAATGTTTTGCGTGAATGAAGCGTGCACCCTGGAACGTGACCCGAAATATTCCACTGTGTTTTCCTCTCATTCTTATTCACTGCATTTATTCCCCTTAGGTCCTGCGTCACGGCAGCGAGAGTGAACTCAAGGCAGAGGGCAGTCGGAAGAAACCAAAACAGGGGGAAACAACAAGAGTTTAGTTGCAGAATATGGGATCCCCCACTTTCAGAGAGTTTGATCAACTTAAAAGCTTCGGAACATACTATAATTTCCCCCCCCCCCTCTATGTCATGTCCAGTGGCTTTTCTTTGTGAGATAAAACTTTATTCGCCTTAGCCAATGGCCATAGCAACAGTAAAACATTACAGTATTCACAGAAAAGGAAATTTGATATAAGACCACAATTTAAAGTCCTGAATCAACCGTCAGTTAGTGGCCCTTATTCTGATTGCCCCTGCTATGAACCTAGCAGCCTTTGCTGTTATCTGCTCATTTTGATCTGATAGAAGAAAGGACATTGTGGCAGTGGCTGAGCGCCCTTGGATGGTTAGTACAAGTGGGGTGGTGATCTCGTTCCTCAGGTCTTTGTAGAGAGTGCAAGACAGGAGGACGTGGGCCGCTGTTTCGGTGCTACCATCTCCACAGGCGCAAAGAGGTTTCTCAGACAGGATCATTTGGAATCGACCCTCAAGTACCACAGATGGCAAAACATCCAGTCTCGCAAGTGTAAAAGCACGTCTGTATTTTGGGATAATAAGTTTGTGCAGATATGGGGCCAGAGAATCAAAATGGAGAGGTGGATACTGAACATACCAAGGGCAGAATTTCCTTATAGTGGCCAGGTTGTTCTGATGCTCGATATCTTTTTTGTTGTTGTTGTTATTGTTTAGTTGTTTAGTCGTGTCTGACTCTTCGTGACCCCATGGACCAGAGCACACCAGGCACTCCTGTCTTCCACTGCCTCCCGCAGTTTGGTCAGACTCATGCTGGTAGCTTCTATGACACTGTCCGGCCATCTCGTCCTCTGTCGTCCTCTTCTCCTTGTGCCCTCCATCTTTCCCAACATCAGGGTCTTTTCCAGGGAGTCTTCTCTTCTCATGAGGGGGCCAAAGTATTGGAGCCTCAGTTTCATGATCTGTCCTTCCAGTGAGCACTCAGGGCTGATTTCCTTCAGAATGGATAGATTTGATCTTCTTGCAGTCCATGGGACTCTCCAGAGTCTCCTCCAGCACCAGAATTCAAAAGCATCAATTCTTCGGTGATCAGCCTTCTTTATAGTCCAGCTCTCACTTCCATAAATCACTACTGGGAAAACCAAACTATACGGTCCTTTGTCAGCAAGGTGATGTCTCTGAGCTAGATGGACCAGTGGTGTGACTTATGTTTCTATCTAGATCAGTCCATTCTTCAGAACCACAGGGACTGGAATCTTATTCTTTAATGGCAAATGCAATAGCAGTGGTAAGTCAGCTGTTTTGTGTAGGTCCCATGTGGAATCCAAAGTAGGGCTGGGAATGTCCCCTGCCTGAAAACCTTGGAGAGGTACTGCCAGTCAGTGTTGAGAATATGGCCTCGATAGACAAATGGTCTGAGTCAGTAGAAAGTAGTTTCCTACGTTCCTGTGCTGCCCAGCTGCCCTGTAAGGAAATGTATTTATTTTTATTCAGTTTAGAAAGAAGGCCTGTGGCCCCTCTAGTCCTGCATCCTATTCTTACAGTGACCAGCCAGTTGCACGTAGGAAAACAGCAAGCAGAATCTGAACACGAGACCCTTCCTGCGATTTCTGCAACTGGTGTTCTGGCATTGGAGGCAGAGCAACAGCCATGATGGCTAGTAGCCACGAAGGCTAGTAGCTATTGCTAGCCCTCTCCTCTTTGCCAAATCCTCTTTTACAGCCATCTAGGTTGGTGGCCAACATTGTCTCCAGTGGCAGGGAGTTCCATAGTTTAACAATGTGCTGTGTGAAGATGGGGTTTTAAAAAAATCTGCCCTGGATCTTCGAACTTTCAGCTTCCTAGGACCTCCATGAGTTCTAGAAAACCTTTTCTCTCTCCCCCCTTTCTCTAAGCCACGCATCGTTTGAGAAACTCCTAGCTTGTCAAAAGGCTCTCCTGTGACGCAGTTTTTAATCAGGACCCGCCATTATGAGACAGACTATGTTGCAGAGATTAATAGCCATAGGGGGAGGCGAGCCATTACTTTGTTATCATGTTTGCATTCTAAGATCGACTTGGCAAATCTTCTCTGGAAAGGCTAATTTATGGTGCAACTTATCTGGGAAAATTAATGAGCAAACGCCTAGATTCTATTTCATCGGAACTGAGAAAGATGGCGTCTGCCACCTGAGGAGGACTTTTGGATGGATTCGGCATAAATAACAGTGTGTGAGGATTTATTGCAAACAAAAGACTTACCAGCTTTAAAAAAAAGGGAGAGCCATACTAAGTCCACACAGAAGCATATTACTTACTTTAACTCGCCTGTGGAAATAACTCAGAGGCTATTAAGAAGAAAAAAGGATAACAACAAGAAGATTGAAAGATGGGACTGGTGAACACTAAAAGCAGCAGAAATATGAGATGATTGGACCCTACTGAACTCGAAGCATGGGAACCCCCAACAAAAATTTATAATTTGGCAAAACATTTGGACTTTATTGGTATAATTTGGAATAATTAATGTGATATGATTGGATTGTTAAAATGGAAAAAGTAATAAAAATTAAGTAATAAAAATTAAGTTCTAAACGAAAATGATATGATATGATATGATATGATATGATATGATATGATATGATAGCCATGTTCAAATATATAAAAGGATGTCACATAGAGGAGGGAGAAAGGTTGTTTTCTGCTGCTCCAGAGAAGCGGACACGGAGCAATGGATCCAAACTACAAGAAAGAAGATTCCACCTAAACATTAGGAAGAACTTCCTGACAGTAAGAGCTGTTTGACAGTGGAATTTGCTGCCAAGGAGTGTGGTGGAGTCTCCTTCTTTGGAGGTCTTTAAGCAGAGACTTGACAACCATATGTCAGGAGTGCTCTGATGGTGTTTCCTGCTTGGCAGGGGGTTGGACTCGATGGCCCTTGTGGTCTATTCCAACTCTATGATTCTATGATTCTATGATTCTATGAAAATGTCCCACTCAGTGCTCATGTCAGCCATCCTCAACCTGGTACATTCCAAAGTTTCTAGACTGTAGCTCCCACCCGTCTCAGCCAGCCTAGCCAACAGCCAGGAATTATCGGAGCTCTAGTCCAACAAAATATGGAGGTTGCCGTGGAGGGAAGGCTGTCTTATGGCACCCGGTCTATTTGCAGAAGCCTCATAGTCTGGGTCCCATAAGCACGCTCCTTTCTTTGCGAACCGGAAAATTGCATCTCGAGATCAGTGCAATCATGCAAGATCATCTGAGTAGGCTGCCGGCATGCTGAGCGGCAGATTTTGTGCAAGTTGGCCTCTGATATACCACCCGAGCTAGCTCTGACGTGTTGCTGACCTCCCTCTCTCTCTGGAGCTTGGAGACGCACAAGCTGCTCTCTGTGGTTCCTTCAGCATCTTTCAAGGGATAGTGTACATTGTTTATTTATGCAGCCAGATATTTGGTCTGGAGGATTGACCATGACGTCCTGAGAATTGCATTTGCCCAGTTAAGAAAATAGTGCTTAAGAGCACACACACACACAGCGAAAACAAAAGAATGTCCCTGCTTCGTATGACTCTGCTGGAGTCCAGTGCTGGCTAGGAATGTGTACATGAGCTCTAAAATATATCAGGCATGCCAAATTACAGCTGATCAAGAAGTTCAGTTCTGTTCATTTGGGACCAGATCGAGAGAATGGTTTCCTGTCTCCCAGCAGGTGTCAATTTTAGGGCTCATGCACACTTTCGCTTGACCTATATTTTGATCATACTGGGTACCGATGAATTCCCACGGGCCCAAGAGCTTTTCTCGTCATTCCATGGCTGCGCTTTGTGAAAATCCGATCTTACCTGCTGAATTGGATCTTATCAGACATGCGGGAAACCCGAAGAGATGCTTTGCTTTAACCGAGCTTTAAGATCGGATTTTTGCCAGGCACGGCTGCAGAACGACAAGACGAAACGGAAGATAATGAACACTGTAAACTTCAAAACAGTAAAAATTAATTGGGCATCGTTTCATAAACCCAATTAAAACTATTTAGTTTAATTAATTCAACAAGATGCAGGAACTTAAGTCAGTGATGAAAGCATTTCAGAGTATGATACTTCATTTGCGCATGTAGCAGCCTCGCCACCCCCTTGATTCTTAGCACCCCTAGGCAATCCCACTGCCCACTATGTGAACCACGGTGCTAAAATGTGGGGCAAAACCACCCCTCCCCACTCCCTGGATTCCTTGGCCCAAGGATTGTGAGTTCCACCCAGGGCCGGATTTAGGTTTGATGAGGCCCTGAGCTCCAGAAGGTCTTGGGGCCCTTTATATGTCCAGCTGTCCTTTGTCAACAACAAATTGTCCTTGTTTTTTGTGTGGAATAGATGCTCTATTGTCATTGATGGGCCTAATAGGTATCTCAAGCCATTTGCACATGAGAGCTGGACCATAAAGAAGGCTGATCGCCAAAGAATTGATGCTTTTGAATTATGGTGCTGGAGGAGACTCTTGAGAGTCCCATGGACTGCAAGAAGATCAAACCTCTCCATTCTGAAGGAAATCAGCCCTGAGTGCTCACTGGAAGGACAGATCCTGAAGCTGAGGCTCCAAGACTTTGGCCACCTCATGAGAAGAGAAGACTCCCTGGAAAAGACCCTGATGTTGGGAAAGATGGAGGGCACAAGGAGAAGGGGATGACAGAGGACAAGATGGTGGGATAGTGTTCTCGAAGCTACCAGCATGAGTCTGACCAAACTGTGGGAGGCAGCGGAAGACAGGAGTGCCTGGCGTGCTCTGGTCCAGGGGGTCACGAAGAGGCGGACACGACTAAACGACTAAACAACAACAACAGCCAAGCAACCAGTCCATGCAGAATGTAGGCACCCTATATATAGAAAGGAGCAAACCAGTGATATTTTAGGGAGCAGGCTAGCAGGCGGGGCCCATGACTTACATCATATGAGCCTACACAACACAAAACACTCTTGCTGTATGTAGGTTTTATTTTATTTGTTTTTTATCTTATACAGTCATACCTTTTGTTACGTTTGCTTCAGGTTGCGTGTTTTCAGGTTGCGTCCCGCAGCGACCCAGAAGTACCGGAAAGGGTTACTTCCGGGTTTCACCACTCGCACATGCGCAGACGGGCAAAATGATATCACGCACATGCGCAGAAGCGGCGAATTGCGACCCGCATACGCGTTCTGTTCATGTTGCGAATGAGCCTCCAGAATGGATCCTGTTCACCACCAGAGGTACCACTGTATTTTGGAAATGTACATCCAGTGTTGTTTTTTCCTTTAATTTTTTTGGGGGCCTCCAAGAGAGTGGGGACCTAAGCTGTAGCTTGTTTAGCTCATACGTAAATCCGGCACTAAGGGATGCAGGTGGCGCTGTGGGTTAAACCACAGAGTCTAGGACTTGCCGATCAGAAGGTTGGCGGTTTGAATCCCCTCGATGGCATGAGCTCCCGTTGCTCGGTCCCTGCTCCTGCCAACCTAGCAGTTCGAAAGCACAAAAGTGCAAGTAGATAAATAGGTACCGCTCTGGTGGGAAGATAAACGGCGTTTCCGTGCGCTGCTCTGGTTCGCCAGAAGCGGCTTAGTCTTGCTGGCCACATGACCCGGAAGCTGTACGCCGGCTCCCTTGGCCAGTAAAGCGAGATGAGCGCCGCAACCCCAGAGTCAGTCACGACTGGACCTAATGGTCAGGGGTCCCTTTACCCCTTTAGCTAAATCCAGCACTGGTTCTCCCAGCAAGGAAGGCATTCCTGAGCTCCTCCTGGCCTGCCCTATTCTCCAGTGACTCGCTCTTCCCTCTCCTTCTCCCTCTCCCTCTCTTCCCATCCTGCCCTTTTGCTCTTTGTCTCGGGAACATCCACTCCATCTCATTCCTCCCTCTCTTCAGAAGGTAGATACTTCACCTGAGGCGGCAGTGACCTGTTGCCTCTCCTTTGATGCCTACATATCAGGCATAGCCCATGCCAAAGAAAGAATTTCATTTTGAAGTGGGAGAAGCCAAAGGGGGAGAGTCTTTTCAGCTGTTTGACAGGGGCAATTACACACATTTCCACTGATAACCACCCCCAGTTGGTCAGCCGGCCAGGGCTCCCGCAAGGAGAATTCACTCCGGGGCTCCACAGTCGCTGGTTAAAACACGGCAGCAAAACTCAACCGCAACAGGGAAGTTGGGAAGGGGCAGGATTAGAGAGGGAATTCTCAGTCTTCTCCTTCGCATTTTCATTTCTATCCCACCTTTTCCTCTAAGGAACTCCTGCTGGCATCCATGGTTCTCCCCCTCCTCATTTAATCCACACAAACAAGCTATAGCTCAGGGCCCCACTCTCTTGGGGGGCCCCAAAAAATTCAAAGGGGAAAAAACTGGATGTGCATTTCCAAAATATAAGATAAAAACCAAATAAAATAAAACCTACATACAGGAACAGTGCTTTGTGTTGTGTAAGCTTCTGTGATGTAAGTCATGGCCTGCTCCCTAAAATATCACTGGTTTGCTCATTTCTAAAGGAACTTTTGTTACTGCCAAATGCCAATGTGCTTGCATTATTAAAAAATCATTTCAAGTTAGAGCTTAATAATTATTTCACTGTTAATATGCATCTTCTTAATTGTATTTCACTATCAATATACTATGGGACGCGGGTGGTGCTCTGGGTAAAAGCCTCAGCACCTAGGGCTTGCCGATCGAAAGGTCGGTGGTTCGAATCCCAGCGGTGGGGTGCGCTCCCGTCGTTCGGTCCCAGCGCCTGCCAACCTAGCAGTTCGAAAGCACCTCCGGGTGCAAGTAGATAAATAGGGACCGCTTACTGGGGGGAAGGTAAACGGCGTTTCCGTGTGCTGCTCTGGCTCGCCAGATGCAGCTTGTCACGCTGGCCACGTGACCCGGAAGTGTCTCCAGACAGCGCTGGCCCCTGGCCTCTTGAGTGAGATGGGCGCACAACCCTAGAGTCTGTCAAGACTGGCCCATACGGGCAGGGGTACCTTTACCTTTTTATCAATATACTTCTTCTTAATCGTATTTCAGTTCAACAATTACTTTGATAAAATACATATTTTGTTACGTGCAAATGGCTGTAGAGGCCCATAAATGAGGCCCATAAATGACCATATAGCATATATTCAACACAAAGAACAGCAACAATTTGTTGTTGACAGCTGGACATTTAAAGGGCCCCATTACCTTCAGTAGCTTAAAAGGTAAAGGGACCCCTGACCATTAGGTCCAATCGCGAATGACTCTGGGGTTGCGGAGCTCATCTTGCTTTATTGGCTGAGGGAGCCGGCATACAGCTTCTGGGTCATGTGGCCAGCAGGACTAAGCCGCTTCTGGCAAACCAGAGCAGCGCACGGAAATGCCGTTTACCTTCCCGCCAGAGCAGTACCTATTTATCTACTTGCACTTTGATGTGCTTTCAAACTGCTAGGTGGGCAGGAGCAGGGACCGAGCAACGGGAGCTCACCCCGTGGCGGGGATTCAAACCGGCGACCTTCTGATAGGCAAGTCCTAGGCTCAGTGGTTTAACCCACAGCGCCACCCGCGTCCCATTTCAGTAGCTTAGGGCCTCATCAAACCTAAATCCGGCCCTGGAGGTAGGTTAGGTTGAGAGGCAGCGACTGACAGAAGGCCAATCATGGCTGAGGGAGAATTTGAACCCGGGTCTCCCAGGTCTTAGTCCGGCACTCTTAACAACTACCTCCAAAATTTTCTGCATGGAGGGGCACACAGTTTTCCCCACAGAGAAACCGAGACCCCCATCTGGGACACTTCCTAAACCAGATGCACACTTTAAAAATGTATTACAGTATTTTAATATTTTTTTGGAAGCTGCCTAGAGTGGCTGGGGAAGCCCAGCCAGATGGGCAGGGTATAAATAATAAATTATTATTATTATTATTATTATTATTATTATTATTATTATTATTACTATTATGCACACATATTCAGGGTACCTTTAAAGCACAAAGAATTCTGGTCACTGTGGTTTGCTTTTTTACTTTTACATTGTTGGTTTTTATACCCAGACCCTAAAGTGGAGACGAACGGCCCAAAACATTGAACACACGGAAACATTTTGACGCAGGTCCCAGATCACCACCACCGACAACAACAGAAAGAAGAAAGGAAATATGATCTATTTCATCTGTCTGTCTAAGCTGTCTGTTGAGCCATTCATCAGCCCTTTGGTCAATCCACCAGTCCTCATGAGAGTACATTGTGATTCTCCGCTGCTTAAGGGTCACTGAAGCTGATGTAATGCGCCGTGTGCCTTTTTTTATTCTGGATTTTTCTCATTCCATTCATTCGCAGGCTTCCAAACAGTGGAAATTTCCTAAAAATCCTGCTTTTTTCTCCAGATGAGTAGGTTTTTTAAAAAAAGTTCCATTGTAAACACTAGGCTGCAAAGGTTCAAAAGTCGTGAAGTTCGCCTTTAAACTCACGAGGCTTAAAAACAACTGACAACAACAACCCAGAGGTTTTTCCTCTTTGTTGTTGTTCTTTTTAAAAATAACAATAACAATTTACTGAGCACATCTCCAGTGTTCATCTCAGTCGTCATGAGGTCTTTCAGAGGTTCTCGGCTTACGTGTTTGTTACTGGGTCTGAGTTTAAAAATTTCTCCATGCAGTCAACCCCAGTGGTCCGCAAACATTTTGAGACCACCGTCTGCTTGGTTCCATAAATTAATCCCCGGCACCCCTCCACCCTCTAAAAGCATTATTCAGAATAGAGGTTTGCATAACCCACGAAGGAAGAGAACAACACAGTAAAATTCAAAACATTAACAATTAATTGCACACTTATTCAAAGTCCAATTAAAATTTAGTTTAATTTAGTTTAATGGAATAGGAGGCCCCATCAGAGAAATGTTGGAGGATGTGGAATAATACATGTCTTATTTTCAGCAGAGAAACGTTGGAGGGTATGGAATAAGACGTCTCTTATTTTCATCAGATAAATGTCGGAGGGTATATTTATTATTATTATTATTTATTATTATTATTATTATTATTATTATTATTATTATTATTATTTAAACCCTGCCCTCCCCGGCCAAGACTGGGCTCAGGGCAGCTAACATTAGGTATGAAAACAATTGATTAAAATACAACTTAAAAACAGGATTAAAATGCGGTACAACTTAAAACGCAGCCTCATTTCAGTGGAAGCCCGGATCAAAAACTGTTTTGGGGGAGAAAATGTCTAATCTTCATCAAGGCCAACTATCCAGACTGGTCCTACGTGGGCCAGAAAAAAGCCAGGGAAGTCCCCAAATAGGGGTTCCATCACAGAAGGAGAAAGGAAAGAAGGGGAGGGGATCAGGCTGGAATAAGACGTCCCTATTTTCATCAGAGAAATGTCGGAGGGTATGCAGTGGGCAATGCATTCCTTGAAGGCAGGACCTGCTGCCCCTGTTGATCCTGCCGCCTGAGGCAGTCACCTCGCCTCAAGGTTGGGCTGGCCTTCTTCAGGCATGCAATGGGGCTTTCCTAACCCTCTTCTTTCTTTGCATACCCCCAGGCCTCTGGGGCAGATTTTGAGGGCAGGGAGCTGCAAGAGAAGGAGGAGATGCTCTGTTGCACAAGCCGAAGTCTGTCGCGCGAGTAGAATGACGGTGCTGGATGCGACCCAGTTAAATGAACAAAATCCCATGGTGGGTCTTTTTTTTTTTTTTGTAACATAATTTTTATTAACAGGCCAATCATATCACATTATTTCAAATCACATTAATTCCAAATTATACAGCCGAATTTTTCAATTTTGTTGGGGGTACCCATACATCAAGCTCCGGACGAGAATCCAAACATCACTTCTATTACTGCTTTAATTAAACGGTTCTATCCAGTTCTAGCCAGATACAGTGGTACCTCGCAAGACGAATGGCTTGCAAGACAAAAAACTCGCTAGACGAAAGGGTTTTTTGTTTTTTGAGCTGCTTCGCAAGACAAATTTCCCTATGGGAAAAAATCGCAAGACATAAAAACTCGCGGAACGAATTAATTTCGTCTTGCAAGGCACCACTGTATCTAGTTCTAGCCAGATAGTCTCTTTTTTACTTTCGTCATTCTTGTCATATATTCCTATTCTTTGCAATCTCTGATAATCTCCACAGGCAGGTTAAGAACAAACATCGTCTGCGTGGGTTTTACGCACTCCATAAGTCATATTTCATAGGGACAGCCGCCATTCCACTCCTACTTTGAAAATTTATCTTCGGTCTGCCCATTAGTTGTCCCAGGCTGGTAAAATATCTCCTAGAGGGCGAATCCCACGGCGGGTCTTTGCAGCAAAAACCCAACAGCTAAGAGTGTCTGATCATCAGGATGGGAATTCAGACACCCACGTCAACGTTTTGCGGATACAAGACCACAACAGGTTAAATCCCAGCGCAGAACTCCCCTCCGGCCAACGCATTCCATAACCCAAACTCAAGCCTGGAAAGACAGGGGTGCGGAAGCCAAAGAGTATTTATTGACTCAAACAGATTGAGGATTTTACCCCCCTCTGGCTGGTGAAATCTATAGCATTGCATAACAACAAGTGATAATATCTGCTGCCCACGTTTTATTGCACAGTTATTCATTCTTTTACTGCATGTCTGTGCCTAGCACAAAGGACTTCAAATTTTTATTTTTTAACAAATTTGATTGGGGTCCTGCAATGGCTCCTGGATAAAATATAAACCCACAAAGTCCAGTTTCCTTTCAGCCTGGAAATGCTTCTGAATCCAAACTTTGGCGATGGAGCTGAATTTTCTTTTCCGAAAGGTTCGGCCTTGTTGCTGTGCTTTTAATTTTAAGAACATAAGAATGGCTTTTGCAGCATGAGAGGAGCAGTCTTTGTTCTTTGTTTTGCAGATTTATAAACCGCTTCACAGCCAGGAGCTGTTGGAGAGATGTGCCATCGGATAAAATACAAAAGGAGCAATGGATCCAAACTACAAGAAAGAAGATTCCACCTAAACATTAGGAAGAACTTCCTGACAGTAAGAGCTGTTTGACAGTGGAATTTGCTGCCAAGGAGTGTGGTGGAGTCTCCTTCTTTGGAGGTCTTTAAGCAGAGGCTTGACAACCATATGTCAGGAGTGCTCTGATGGTGTTTCCTGCTTGGCAGGGGGTTGGACTCGATGGCCCTTGTGGTCTATTCCAACTCTATGATTCTATGATTCTAACTCTAGAAACGATAAAACCATTTTCAAAGAAACCCTCTAATGGGAAAGAAGCCACTTCTGCAATTACCGTATACAGCTAATATTCTATAAGCTGACTGGGCCACACTCCGTGGAAAGTCTTCTTAAACAACAACAACAAAATGCCTTCCACAGTCACCTAAAAGTTAAGATGCTATGCAAGCCTTCCTCTGGAAACTGAGTTTCCTCTGGAAACTGTGGGGGTTTTTCTCCCAGCAGCTGGAATCCAGAGATATACTGCTCTTGTCTCTGGAGGCTCCATTTAGCCGTCATGGTTAACCGCCATGATTTCAGAAATCTCCTCTGTGCGTTTGTCTAATCCCTTTCAAGCCATCTAAGCCTGCGGCCATCGCCATGTCTTGTGGCAGTGGATTTCGTAAGTTAATTACGGGCTGTTTGAAGGAGGAGTTCCTTTTGGCAGTTCCTGAACCCACTGCCCAGAGGCTTCGTCAGCTGACCCACAATGGTGTGTGTGTGTGTGTGTGTGTGAGAGAGAGAGAGAGAGAGAGAGAGAGAGAGAGAGAGAGAGAGAGAGCGCCCTATTCTCCACACCCTTCATAACTGCACCCCGCTTTTGACTTTTTCTCCTATTATTATTATTATTATTATTATTATTATTATTACACTAGGGAACAAAATTTTTGTTGCATTTTTGACTGAAGCCAATAGTGCACCAGGGAACAAAAATTTTGTTGCATTTTTGAAGAAGCCAATAATTATCATGTGGTTAGGGCAGATCAACGTGTCAGTGTCCACTTATCCCCAGTGTAAATATGACATATCGGCAAAAGTCGGAAATTGAAAGATAACTATAGTATGTACACGGAAACTGATTTCAGATTTGAAATCAGCATTGAAAGAACATATAAGAACAGTTGAAAAATCTCATGCAAAAAAAACCTTGTTCCCCAGTATTATTATTATTATTATTATTATTATTATTATTATTATTATTATTATTATTATACCGCCCTATACCCGGAGGTCTCGGGGCAGTTCACAGAATAAAATCAAAATATGAAACCACAAAATACATAATCAAAAATTTTAAAACACAATAACAACCCCTGCCCAAAAAAACCTGCACCACATTTTATAAGGCCATAGGATGACAATCAAATCAACCAAAGGTCTGGTTAAAAAGGAATGTTTTTGCCTGGCCCCTAAAAGTGTATAGCGAATGGATGATTCTTTTAAAACGACTCTCCTATCATGTTCTCTTCATGAAAGGACAAGCAGTTTCCTTTCCTCAGCGGTGCAGAGAGGAGATGTCTGGCCACAGCTTCCAGCCATGTTAGAAACAGGAAAACATATCTTTGCAAACCGACTACCCTCATGATCTTGAAGCTGTCCATATCTTGGGAAACATAGGAATCCGTCAGGAGCCTTAACAAACTACAGTTCCCATGATTCTTTGGGAGAAGCTAGAGCCGTAGCTACTGGGGGGGGGGACTAGCCAGGTTTTTTGCCCCGAGTGAAGCCTCCAGGGGGCGCCATTGAGGCTCCATCATCCTTCTGCCCCGCCCACGGGCTTCTTAGAAGTCTCTGATTGGCCACGGTGGGAAGGATGCTGGAGTAGGTAGGCTGTTGGTGTGATCCGTCAAGGCTCTTAGGTGCTTAAGTTCTGTGGCCGTGTGTGTGTGTGTGTGTGTGTGTGTGTTTGAATGCATGCTCCCACAAGAGGGCTTCAGCCGAGCCCAGTGTCCCTTCATTTCCCTAAAATGAGGTGCCAAATAATAATAATAATAATAATAATAATAATAATAATAATAATTTATTATTTGTACCCCGCCCATCTGGCTGGGTTTCCCCAGCCACTCTGGGTGGCTTCCACAAAGACCTGTGTCCAGTTCTGGGCACCACAGTTCAAGAAGGACACTGACAAACTGGAACGTGTCCAGAGGAGGGCAACCAAAATGGTCAAAGGCCTGGAAACGATGCCTTATGAGGAACGACTAAGGGAGCTGGGCATGTTTAGCCTGGAGAAGAGGAGGTTAAGGGGTGATATGATAGCCATGTTCAAATATATAAAAGGATGTCCTATAGAGGAGGGAGAAAGGTTGTTTTCTGCTGCTCCAGAGAAGCGGACACGGAGCAATGGATCCAAACTACAAGAAAGAAGATTCCACCTAAACATTAGGAAGAACTTCCTGACAGTAAGAGCTGTTCGACAGTGGAATTTGCTGCCAAGGAGTGTGGTGGAGTCTCCTTCTTTGGAGGTCTTTAAGCAGAGGCTTGACAACCATATGTCAGGAGTGCTCTGATGGTGTTTCCTGCTTGGCAGGGGGTTGGACTCAATGGCCCTTGTGGTCTATTCCAACTCTATGATTCTATGATTCTATGACCAAAAGTACACTAAGTACCTTGGTACTCAAACGCCTTGGTTCTCAAATGCCAAAAACCCGGAAGTAAGTGTTCCGGTTTTCAAACGTTTTTCGGAAGCCAAACGTCCGATGCGGCTGTCGGCTATTGTTTCCAGAGCACCTGCACAAATCAGAAGCTGCACCTTCGTTTTCGAACATTTCGGAAGTCAAACGGACTTCCGGAACGGATTAAGTTTGGCGCTTTTGTTTTTGCTATTTATTTTGCATTTTTGTTTTTGAGGCTTTTTCGGTTCATTTGTTTTTGTGACTGTGTGGAAACCAGTTCAGTTACTGATTGATTGATTGATTGATTGATTGTGTGACTGCGGAAATGGATAAAAGCCCCCCATCCAAACAATGACTATCATCAGCGCAGGTAAGATTTTTCCCCCCTTAATTTTTATCATCTACAATACTGTCTTATTTTATAGTACAGTACATTGATTATTGCTTTCATTTTATGGATCAATGGTCTTGCTAGATAGTAAAATTCACGTTAAATTGCTGTTTTAGGGGTTGTTTTCAAAAGTCTGGAACAGATTAATTCATTTTGCGTTATTTTCTATGGGAAAGCGCACCTTGGTTTGGGAATGGACTTCCAGAACGGATTAAGTTTGAGAACCAAGGTACCACTGTATTCCGCTGCAGCCAGGAGAATAATCAATTCATAAAATTGCACAATTGGAAGAGAACACAAGGCTCATCTAGTCTGACCCCCTTGCAATGCGGAAATATTTTGCCCAATGTGGGGCTCAAACCCACAACCCTGAAATTAAGAACCTCGTACTCTACTGATGGAGCTATCTTCTTCAAAAGGTTTGTGGTGTGTGTGTGTGTTGTGGTGCCCACAAAGGTTTTCCCCAGTTTGGAAATGCATAGCTGTCAACTGACAGATTTGAAAATAAGGGACCAGCAGCCTCGAAAATAAGGGATCAGCAGCCAAAATAAGGGATCAACCATTACTTTGATAAAATACATATTTTGTTACGTGCAAATGGCTTTAGATACCTATTAGGTCCATAAATTCCTAGGGACGCGGGTGGCGCTGTGGGTAAAAGCCTCAGCGCCTAGGGCTTGCCGATCAAAAGGTCGGCGGTTCGAATCCCCGCGGCGGGGTGCGCTCCCGTTGCTCGGTCCCAGCGCCTGCCAACCTAGCAGTTCGAAAGCACCCCCGGGTGCAAGTAGATAAATAGGGACCGCTCTGGCGGGAAGGTAAACGGTGTTTCCGTGTGCTGCGCTGGCTCACCAGATGCAGCTTTGTCACGCTGGCCACGTGACCCGGAAGTGTCTCCGGACAGCGCTGGCCCCTGGTCTCTTGAGTGAGATGGGTGCACAACCCCAGAGTCTGTCAAGACTGGCCCGTACGGGCAGGGGTACCTTTACCTTTTTTAGGTCCATAAATTACCATATAGCATATGTTCAACACAAAAAAACAGCAACAATTTGTTGTTGACAAAGGACAGCTGGACATAGAAAGGGCCCCATTACCTTCAGTAGCTTATTTAAGGGACATCATCAATAAGGGACAGCAGCGGGAAAGGGCGCTTGGTTAAGGGACTGTCCCGCCAAATAAGGGACACTTGACAGCTATGGAAATGTGCCTATGCTCTCCCTTCCCAAAGCTTGGAGACCCCTGGCACAAGATTTTTGCTGGGCGTGAGAAGACTATTCCCATGCCTTGACCCAGAGACGTGAATTCCCACGAGGAAATTGTCAGCATTTATTGGTCCATTAGCCCTGAGGTGCCTCAGCCCTTTCTCGGAAGGCTTCCCCGCTTAGGATAATCTCAAATCTAGTTTGCCTGGTTCTGAGGCCTGGGGAAAACCTTACGTGATGCACTTTTCATTTCGCACACCAAAGTTTTTGCCTGCCAGTTAAATTACTTCACAGCAAAGCAACAGCAAATAATGGCAATAATAATAAATTTCAAAAAAAAGAGAAAGAAACCCAAAACCTTCTAAAAGGTTGCTGCAATACCCACGTTGCATTTTGCAGATTGCCTGTGACCATCCCATCCACTTTTGCAACAGGGATGCTTTGCTCTGACAATTAATTCCTCTCCTCCTTTTGGGTAAAGTGCAAATGTTTGCACATTTCATGTCAGGGAGGGGACGCCTGCACTTCCCAGGCAAAACCAGTAGTTGCAAGTTTGGCCTCTTTTCTAAAAAAAAATAAAAATTGCTCATCGGCAGCGAGGAAAATCTGGAGCAAGCTTGCTCCGGTCTTGCATGGCATTTCATCAGAGGTGGGGAGGCTTGAGAAAGTGGCCGCCTTTTGATGGAGCTGTAATTTTGAGGTCGCTGTCACTCAGGGCTGTATCCGCCCCTCCGGTCTTGCAGACCTTGTGGGACAGTCCTGCAAGCCTCAGTCCGCAGGCAATAAGATGCAATGGCCAGTAATAGATGAGAAAGCAGTCAAACGGTTTGTGGGAGGGAGAACAGCGCCCAGAAAAACCTCAGCCGGACTGGACATCATGGAAGGGAACTGGGAATAAGAGCCCCAGTTTTTAGAGTTTAGCAGCAGGCATTCGGGGACAGGCAAATAGGTCCATTTTGGTTTCTCGTTTTCCCAACCTTCAGTTTTCCACATCAGTTTGAGATATTTTTTATTTTTCAAAATCATCCTGAATACTCATCGTTTTTAAGTGCAATTTTCTCCTAATACAGTGGTACCTCGGGTTTCATACGCTTCAGGTTACAGACTCCGCTAACCCAGAAATAGTACCTCGGGTTAAGAACTTTGCTTCAGGATGAGAACAGAAATTGTGCTCCGGTGGCGCGGCAGCAGCAGGAGGCCCCATTAGCTAAAGTGGTGCTTCAGGTTAAGAACAGTTTCAGGTTAAGAACAGACCTCCAGAACGAATTAAGTTCTTAACCCGAGGTACCACTGTATTCTGTAGACGATTTTGCCCGGTATTTAATTTTGTGAAGCAACTTCGCCTAATATAATGCATTCTGAAATGCTGCTGTCACATGCATTCATAACCATATTTTACCCTAGTACAGTGGTACCTCGGGCTAAGTACTTAACTTGAAACTGTTCTTAACCTGAAGCACCACTTTAGCTAATGGGGCCTCCTGCTGCCGCTGCGCTGCCACTGCACGATTTCTGTTCTCATCCTGAAGCAAAGTTCTTAACCTGAAGCACTATTTCTGGGTTAGCGGAGTCTGTAACCTGAAGCGTATGTAACCTGAAGCATATGTAACCTGAAGCATATGTAACCTGAGGTACCACTGTACATGCACTTTTGCCAGAGGCGCCATCTTCTCAACTGATTGAGGGGCCCCGATGCGTGGCATCACGAGGAGCCAGGGGGTGGAGCCAAACAGCCTCTAAACATTGAGGGAGGGCTGCCCCCTCAACAACAACAAACCATTGGAGGGTGGCTGAAAGTGTCTTGGCCCCTAGGAGCTGGTGATTTGACGTTTGCACACTCCGTCGTTTCTCGCCAACAACATTACTTTCCCTGATCTGTGGTCTAAACCACTGAGCCTCTTGGGCTTGCCGATCAGAAGGTCAACAGTTCAAATCCCCGCAATGGAATGAGCTCCCGTTGCTCTGCCCCAGCTCCTGCCAACCTAGCAGTTTGAAAGCACACCAGCGCAAGTAGATAAATAGGTACCACTGTGGTGGGAAGGTAAACGGCGTTTCCATGCGCTCTGGTTTCCTTCATGGTGTTCCGTTGAACCAGAAGCGGTTTAGTCCTGCTGGCCACATGACCCGGAAAGCTGTCTGTGGATAAACGCTGGCTCCCTCAGCCTCAAAGCGAGATGAGCACCACAATCCCATAGTTGCCCTTGACTGGACTTAACCATCCAGGGGTCCTTTACCTTTTACCTTTTACGATGCAGCCTAGAATAGCATTAGCTCTTTTTTTTTTTTGGGTGCTGCATCACACTGTGGACTCATGTTCAGCTTGTGGTCCACCAAGACCCCCAGATCCTTTCCACATGTGCTACTGGCAAGCCAGGTGTCGTCGTCCACCACTTACGTTTGTGCATCTGGTTCTTCCTGCCTAAGTGGAGGAGAGTCCAGTCAATGGTTCTGCTCTGCCTCCACAGTCCGAGGCAGTAATATTTCTTAATATCAGTTGCTAGAAAGCCGCTTCCACCTTTCGAAGGAGGTGGAGTTGCGGGCTTCACAGCCCCAGCCCAGTGTGATTGGGGGGATTCCCAGCCGCATCATCCCCTGGCCAGCCAATCAGCTGGCTCTGGGGGCATGGCCTGCCCTATTTAAAGCAGGATGCGGCCGGGGATCTCCCTCTTTGCCGCTCCTCAGCTGTTTGGTTTTCCCACCCTCCCACCCTATAAGGTTTTTGTTCCTTGACCTTGCTATGGACCATGGTTGGCCGCCATTGAGGGGCCTGGTAGGAATTTTTCCACTTGGCAAATTGGCACCAGCCACTTGGTTTTCACCTAGGTAAAGGTAAAGGGACCCCTGACCATTAGGTCCAGTTGTGACCAACTCTGGGGTTGCGGCGCTCATCTCGCTTTACTGGCCAAGGGAGCTGGCGTACAGCTTCCGGGTCATGTGGCCAGCATGACTAAGCCGCTTCTGGCGAAGCAGAGCAGTGCACGGAAACGCCGTTTACCTTCCCGCCAGAGCGGGACCTATTTATCTACTTGCACTTTGTGCTTTCGAACTGCTAGGTTGGCAGGAGCAGGGACCGAGCAACAGGAGCTCACCCCGTCACGGGGATTTGAACCGCTGACCTTCTGATTGGCAAGTCCTAGGCTCTGTGGTTTAACCCACAGCGCCTACCTTGCAGCAAATCGCCACATCTTTCTGGGTATTGGCGGTTAGGCATTGGTATATTTCTGTAGTTGGAAGAGGGGAGGAAGCGCCATCACCTGCCCCACACATTGAAGGGTAGTCCGATAAAGGATTCCAGGTGGCGTGGCCCTGTCCGAAGCCTAGGGAGGTGAGGGCCTAAGGCACGCCCCCTATCGGTGACCCTGGGGGAGTTTCTAGTTGATGTGCATCAGCAGGACTCCCCCTACTGGTGGTTAACCCTTCCCGGACTTCCAGCGGATGGTATGAAGTCAGATATAGTCGGTTATGACCAATGCCTAAGCCAATGCTGCTCATCACCTGTAACCAATAAAGTTGTGGCCTTATTTAGCCCATTAACCTTCATAATTGTGTCATGTGTCTTTATTTCCACTGGAGGAGGGCGGGAACTCACCAAGCAAAGCACAGGAGGCGGGAGAGCTTTTGTGCTCAAATCCTGCTTGTGTTTTCCCCTCAAACATCTGGTTGTGAGAACAGAATATTGGACTTCTTCTTGAATATTGGTTCTTCTTGTGAGCCAAACCCCAGTGCCTGTTGCCTCACATCCATTACTCCCTTGCCTTCCTCCCTCCTGTTAGTAGAGGAATATATATTATGAAAATAGCCCGAAATAGCCTGCGCTGTTATACATATTAAATTATATAGGCAGCGGTAGGCATCGCGCCTCTTTGCTTTCATTGGATTCTTCTGCGTTGTGTCTACATTGTAATGAACACCTGTTATTTAATACTGAAATAAGTCAACTCCTTCACGCCAGGATTAGCAAAAGCATGCTAAATCGATTATATACCTTGTTGGGGGGGCGGAGAGGGGTGGGCCAGCCTGAGCACCGTTAAATCAAATTAATCGCCAGAATGTAAACATATCAGAGGATCTCCCCTTCCATTTTCACTCTTAACTGGGTAGCAGAAGGATTTACGAGTTGAAGGAGAGTCGAAAGGGAGCCGGGTTGAAGGATTCCCAGCTCAAATAAACCTCCTGCCCATTTCCTCATCCTGTAGATGTGCTACTGAGCTGGTTTCTGGATGCTTGTGAATATGGGTAATGTGGCAATTGACCAGCATCTGACTAGGGTGTTTGGAATGGTTTGTACATCATCTATCATCAATCATCATCACCATATTTATTTATATTTATATTTATATTTATATTTATATTTATATTTATATTTATATTTATATTTATATTTATATTTATATTAATATAAATATTTAATGGGTGGCGGGTGGCACTGTGGGTAAAAGCCTCAGCGCCTAGGGCTTGCCGATCGAAAGGTCGGCGGTTCGAATCCCCGCAGCAGGGTGCGCTCCCGTTGTTCGGTCCCAGCGCCTGCCAACCTAGCAGTTCGAAAGCACCCCCGGGTGCAAGTAGATAAATAGGGACGGCTTACTAGCGGGAAGGTAAACGGCGTTTCTGTGTGCGGCTCTGGCTCGCCAGAGCAGCGATGTCACGCTGGCCACGTGACCCGGAAGTGTCTGCGGACAGCGCTGGCCCCCGGCCTCTTGAGTGAGATGGGAGCACAACCCTAGAGTCTGTCAAGACTGGCCCATACGAGCAGGGGTACCTTTACCTTTATCATCAATCATCATCACCATATTTATATTTATATTTATATTATTTATATACCACTAATATGCAAAATCCTTATGTAAAACACAGTAAGATCATTTTTAAAAAGAAAAGGGAAATGTATATACAACATATATACCCAAATAACAAAGGAATGCATCTGTAAAAACAGAGAAGCTTGTAACGAAACTGTGGCTAACCAGCCTCATATAATCAACATAAAGGTAAAGGTAAAGGGACCCCTGACCATCAGGTCCAGTCGTGGCCGACTCTGGGGTTGCGGCGCTCATCTCGCTTTACTGGCCGAGGGAGCCGGCGTACAGCTTCCAGGTCATGTGGCCAGCATGACTAAGCCACTTCTGGCAAACCGGAGCAGCGCACGGAAACGGCGTTTACCTTCACGCCGGAGTGGTATCTATTTATCTACTTGCACTTTTGACGTGCTTTCGAACTGCTAGGTTGGCAGGAGCAGGGACCGAGCAACAGGAGCTCACCCCGTCGCGGGGATTCGAACTGCCAACCTTCTGATCAGCAAGTCCTAGGCTCTGTGGTTTAACCCACAGCACCATCAACATACTTAAGTCTTAAATGTAGGGGTTAATACCATAGAGTAAGCTGTTCTGCCAGGCTTAGCTATGTCTGCTTCCCCTCACCTTGGTAGGAACTAGGTAATCTGGCCTATTGTTATCTCCCAGTCTACCTAAGAAGCTCAGTACCTGAAGAGGTTTGAGCTAGTTGCTCCAGCTCAGACCGCATTGCTCTCCCAAACCACTCTTGTGTTCCTATACCAACAATTAGGAACTTTCATTGCTTTGGAACTAAACTGAGTTTTACTGCCTGTGCAGTTTTTCTGACTGATACATGGAAAAGCACATGAACCTGACCTTTGAAAAGTTTGTAAGTAAACCATTTTTAACTTACTAAACATGTGGTCAAGGGGAAGTCGGAAACTTTGAAAAGAAACATTGTGAGGGCCATAGCAACATAGGAAGCTATTTTATATCGAGCCAAACAATTGGTCCCTTCAGCTCTAGGCTGCCTGCATGGACTGGCAGTTGCTCTACCACCAAGCTAGGGTTAAGACAGAAGAATCAGGTAAGGCTGAAGTTGCTTGGTTTGATCAAGCATCTCTCTTCATTCGAAAGGAAACCAGAATACTTGCTTACAAAGCTATGATACTAACCTTACTGTATGCTTGTGAACCGTGGACCACTTATAAACGCCATCTCCAACTCCTCGAAAGATTCCATCAACAGTGTCTCCAAAAAATTTTACACATCACCTGAGAAGACAGGCGAACTAATGCCAGTGTACTGGAAGAAGCAAAGATCACCAGTGTCAAAGCAATGATTCTTCAACATCAACTTCGTTGGACTGGTCATGTTGTGCGGATGCCTGATGATCGTCTTCCAAAGCAACTACTCTATTCCGAACTTAAAAATGGAAAGTGTAATGCTGGTGGTCAACAAAACAGGTTCAAAGACTCAAGGCAAGTCTTAAAAAAATGTAGTATAAACACCGACAAATGGGAAACACTGGCCTGCGAGGGCTCCAACTGGACCAAAGGTGTCGTGGGCTTTGAAAACGCTCAAACTCAGGACGAGACGGAGAAACGTGCTAAGAGGAAGGCACGTTTGGCAAATCCACACCGTGATCAACTCCTGCCCAGAAACCTATGTCTCCACTGCGGAAGGACATGTGGATCCAGAATTGGCCTCCACAGTCACTTACGGACTCGTTGTTAAAACCGTGTTTATGGAAGACAATCTTACTCGGCTACGAGGGATCGCCAAAGAAGAAGACTGAGCTGACAGACAACTTCCTATGTAACTTGAGGACCCCCAAGGCAGTGACAGCAGGACCCCTTGCAGTGCACTTCGTGGCCACTAGAAGTCTTTGCCTTGGAGAGACCCAAAGTCATGTTGGCGTGTGGTTAAGGAGAGGTACCAAGTTGGGACATGAGCCATGGAGATGCTTGTTTTCTCCCATAGTTTGCAGATAATTGCTTTAATAAGCGCCTGGGATGATTAAGTCCAGTTGAGGCCAGCCTGACAGAAGCACATATGCTCAAGACGGTTGAGAAGTAGGGGGGGGGGCATGAATCTCTCTCTCTCCCCCTTTAACTGCCCCCAACTTATAGACACCTGGTAGCCAAAGAAAACAAAGTTCGCCCTGATCTGAATCCCAGGGGGCTGTAGCTGCTCCCCCACATGCATTTTGACATCTGACCCCACTTTGGTGAGAGTCGTAGTTTGGTGGTGAAGTAGCTGATGCCGTAGAACTAGAACTCCTTGCCCGAAATCCTGGAGTCACTGCCAGTCTGTAGTGATGTATGGAAGTGAGAGCTGGACCATAAAGAAGGCTGATCGCCGAAGAATGGATGCTTTTGAATTATGGTGCTGGAGGAGACTCTGGAGAGTCCCATGGACTGCAAGAAGATCAAATCTATCCATTCTGAAGGAAATCAGCCCTGAGTGCTCACTGGAAGGACAGATCCTGAAGCGGAGGCTCCAAGACTTTGGCCACCTCATGAGAAGAGAAGACTCCCTGGAAAAGACCCTGATGTTGGGAAAGATGGAGGGCACAAGGAGAAGGGGATGACAGAGGACAAGATGGTGGGACAGTGTTCTCAAAGCTACCAGCATGAGTTTGACCAAACTGCGGGAGGCAGTGGAAGACAGAAGTGCCTGGCGTGCTCTGGTCCAGGGGGTCACGAAGAGTCGGACACGACTAAATGACTAAACAACAACAACTGCCAGTCTGAATAGATCTGTGGTACTCAACTGGTCCAGACCCGAGACCCACCTCTGACTGCAACATGGGACCTGTCTCTGTGGACTTAACGACTACAAAACCCACGACGCAACAAGCAAATTGCACATGTGAAAAGAGAAGGGAAAGGGAAAGTTCTGGGGTGCTAAACATAACAGGGAAATGGATTTCCTGCAGGAATCTTATTATCTGAGCTGGGAAAATGGACCATGGTGTAAAATTCCTCCAGGGAGCCTTACAACAAAATCCTGGCATTTGAGATGATGTGAATACTTGATGTGCCAGTAGCTTTTTCTGGTTTTGTTCAAAGTTTATTGGTGTGTGCATTTGCACCTGTGCGCAGAGGGAGGGTGGAGTCGCATTAAGAAAGTTGTTTTTATTGCTGTCAAGTAATTAAAGAATTTTTATTTTATTAATCACCAGCCTTTTAATTAAATTGAATATGGTTGCTTGCCACCAAAGCCTTAGTATACTGTAGGTGCATGGTAGCTTTTTGTTTATTAAACTTCAAGCTGTCACTCAAGGTTAGACTTAAACGTCACTTTGGCATTAGTTCAGCGTGCCAAAAATAATCAAGCATGTTTTTTTAATTACATCCCTCCTTGATAAAAAATTGGCACACAGTGATAAGGCCTTGATTCATCAACTAAAGTTTTCGCAGATCAGTTCACCAGCTGGATCACTTAACCTTTGCAGTCCTGTGTCTGATGCTATAGCAGAAGCAGTCCCCCTTACAAAATGGAGCCCTAGACAGCAACCTTATTGCCGCTAGAGGGAAAGGGCTAAGCCTACGCCCACGGTGTCGCCTCATTGTGATCAGAGGCAGAACTACACGTGGAATCCATCACGTTGCTAAGGCCCACGCTCCATCAGCTTGGGGATTTCTGCTTCTGCAATCTCTGCCTCCCCTCTCTCGCCCTCTAAACTGGTTCTAGGGGTTCCACAAAGCTTCTGGAGCGGATCTGGGGAGGGCGCAAGGCATGTGTAGTAGGGGGAAAGGAGAGGGAGAAAGTCCCCTTGTTACTGAATCCAGCCATCTGCAAGAGAGCAAGTTGATTCCGCCCACCCTCACCTCACTTCCTTGAACTGGGATGCGTGCTAAGCTTTCAGTTTTCTCTAGACACTGAAATTGTAGCAGTAAATAGTATTTATAGATTTGTTTGTATAATGCAGACCTGTCCAACAGGTCAATTGCGATCTACTGGCTGATCGTGGGGCGTCCCTGGTCGTTCCTGGTCGATCTTGTGATCCTGAGTGATGTCAAAGCTCAACAAATTTGGCTTCTCAAAAAATGCCGAACAACTTTGGCTTCCAATCTTCCAACCAATCTTCTACCCTCGGGCAGGAGATATAGAAGTATAATCAGCTGTACCAACAGGCTAAAAAATAGCTTCTGTCCGTGGGCTGTTAGGCTGTTGAACGGAAAATAATATAGAACAATTGACTTGTGAGGTGGTGCGTTGTAAATAATAATAATAATTATTGTGTTGTAAATAAATAAATAAAATAAAATATAATAATAATAATAATAATAATAATAATAATAATAATAATAATAAAAAAAAAATTATTTATATCCCACCCTCCCCGGCCAGAGCCGGGCTCAGGGCAGCTAACACCAGTAAATTTATAGTAAAAAGAGATTGAGTCTTTGGGGGGAGGGCTCATTTAATTTCATTGTACACAGGTTGTACAATGACAATAAAGGTGTTTGTTGTTGTTGTTATTCCCCCCAAAAAAGCTCAACAGCTTCGGCTCCCCAAATCCAATGGGTAGATCACCGCCATTTTTTTCAAATAGTGGGAGCAGACTGCAGTCTCTTGGGAGTCGCACATGCCTGGTTTAATGAATTTCTCCCAACTTGGAACTCAAGGCAGATGGATGGCCCTCTGTCCTGGGTGCTTGAGCTGAGATTCCTGCATTGCAGGGGGTTGGACTAGATGACCCTCAGGGTCCCTTCCAACTCTATAATTCTATGATTATATTATTCTATGGTCGATCCACCAGTCCGCATGACAGTGCATTGTGATTCTCCACTGCTTAAGGGTCACTGCAGCAGGAGGTGGTTCTGTTTCGCCTGGAGAACAGAAGGCTGGGAGGTGATATGAGTGAGAGCCATCTTCAAATATCTGAAGAGCTTCTGTCATATGGTAGGCGCCTAATTCCTTTTTTTTTTAATGATATTTATTAGGTAAAGGTAAAGGTACCCCTGCCCGTACGGGCCAGTCTTGACAGACTCTAGGGTTGTGCGCTCATCTCACTCTATAGGCCGGGAGCCAGCGCTGTCCGGAGACACTTCCGGGTCACGTGGCCAGCGTGACGTCGCTGCTCTGGCGAGCCAGAGCCGCACACGGAAACGCCGTTTACCTTCCCGCTGGTAAGCGGTCCCTATTTATCTACTTGCACCCGGGGGTGCTTTCGAACTGCTAGGTTGG
This sequence comes from Podarcis muralis, assembly GCF_964188315.1. Classification (NCBI taxonomy): domain Eukaryota; kingdom Metazoa; phylum Chordata; class Lepidosauria; order Squamata; family Lacertidae; genus Podarcis; species Podarcis muralis. The sequence goes on from NC_135655.1 coordinate 5,626,729, forward strand.
CAGGCACTGGGACCGAACAATGGGAGCGCACCCCGCCTCGGGGATTCGAACCGCCGAACTTTCGATCGGCAAGCCCTAGGCGCTGAGGCTTTTACCCACAGCACCACCCGCGTCCCTATAATGATATTTATTAGAGGTTTAATAATTACAGCAAAAAGAAAAAAGAAACAATAAAAAGTTAAACAAAACAAAACAGTACCTTACAATACATCAGGGATAAAAAGAAAAAGAAAAAACAATACAGCAAAACAACAAGAAAAACAAAAACATTTAAAAACACATCCAATATTTCCGCATCTTTACCTTTCATTTACTTGTTTCATCGACCTCCTCACACCTCCCTTTTTTGTATTCTAGTTCAATTAGCTATTTCAGCAAATCCTTTCCATCTTTCTCAATTTTTGTTCTATAATTTATCTTAACACAATCTAACCTTAAATTTTCCACTTTGACCCATTAACAATCTATTTTTACTTAATTCTTTATAGCATTTCTGCTAAAGCCATATAACTTCATTCCAGCATCCTTCTAACATTCATTAATTTTGCAATATTTCTGTAAATATACTTTGATTTTTTTCCAATCTTCTTCCACCGACTCTTCTCCTGGAAGGCGCCTATTTCCTGCTGCTACAAAGGACAGGACCTGAACCAATGGATTCAAATGACACGAAGGAGATTCTGATTAAACCCTAGGAAGAACTTTATGACTCCTGTACTGAGACAGAGTGTTGCTCCATCTAGGACAGTGCTGGCTCTACTGCCAAGCAGCAATTTTTGTGGTTTTAGATGGGTCTCTCAGTCCCAGCTCGAGAAGGTGGGCATTGAAGCTGGCGTCGTCTGCATGCAAGCAAGATGCTCTAACCACTACTCCAACCCCACCCCAGTTTGCGAGACTTGAGCCAGTCTTGGGGGTTTCAACTTGCAAGCATGCAGGAACATGCGCCTCTGTTTTTGCAAAAGGACCCGTTTACTCCCCAATGGCTATTTTAAGACCGGTGCTTTTGCACAAAAGTTTCTTCTCTCTTCTTCTCCTCTCCTCTTAGTACTGTAGGCAGTGGCAGACCTACCTACAGCTTGAACTGTTATGGGTGCCCCTTAGAATCATAGAATCATAGAGTTGGAATAGACCACAAGGGCCATCGAGTCCAACCCCCTGCCAAGCAGGAAACACCATCAGAGCACTCCTGACATATGGTTGTCAAGCCTCTGCTTAAAGACCTCCAAAGAAGGAGACTCCACCGCACTCCTTGGCAGCAAATTCCACTGTCCAACAGCTCTTACTGTCAGGAAGTTCTTCCTAATGTTTAGGTGGAATCTTCTTTCTTGTAGTTTGGATCCATTGCTCCGTGTCCGCTTCTCTGGAGCAGCAGAAAACAACCTTTCTCCCTCCTCTATATGACATCCTTTTATATATTTGAACATGGCTATCATATCACCCCTTAACCTCCTCTTCTCCAGGCTAAACATGCCCAGCTCCCTTAGCCGTTCCTCATAAGGCATCGTTTCCAGGCCTTTGACCATTTTGGTTGCCCTCCTCTGGACACGTTCCAGTTTGTCAGTGTCCTTCTTGAACTGTGGTGCCCAGAACTGGACACAGTACTCCAGGTGAGGTCTGACCAGAGCAGAATACAGTGGCACTATTACTTCCCTTACACAACCAGCAATGAGTTTTGGGACACTACTGTTATCTTCTTCAATTGGGGTTATTCATTACAGATCACCACATTTTACTTCATCTTTTAATTAACTACTACGTCTCAGATTTTGATTGAAATAACTTTACTGGATAGCTTTATCTCGCACGTCGAAGTCACTGGTGTGAATAAATATTTCCTATGCCTTATAGTTTTTTTACCAATATTTCCCAGCGAAGTTGGGGAAAACATGTGGTGGTGCAACAGTTAAAGGCACAATGAGCTCTCTCACTCCCCCCCCCTTTCTTTTTGCAGCTGGCTCCAAAAAGGGGTTTGGAATAAATGCACTGGCAAATTGTGGAAGCTGGTGATGCAAGTTGGGGGCGGGCGGGGAGGAGAAGGAATTTGCAAACACAGGTGTGCAGAGCCCTCGCCACGGCAGTGAATTTGGCACCACCCGAGATTCAAATCTGGTTTGAATCAAGAGTGCCTTTTGCAAAAAAAGAAAAAGAAAAAGAAGGAAAAAAAGAGAAGGAAAGAGGCTGTGGAGGAGGGATGAGTTCATTCTGCTGTGCCTGCAGCTGGGATCTTATTGCTTTTGTGGTATGGCTTTCTATGAAAGAACCCAAACATATAAAAGAGCCCAGCGGGCTGACAGATGTCTGCCACCTTATCATCCTGGAAAATGGATCCAGGCCCAGGAACTGCCAACCTTCTTCCTCTTAAGGGTGCTCCTTGCTCTTATATTAAGGTCGTAATGGTCTGGTTGCAGGGGATATCCCGCAATGGGCAGGAACCTCAAGGCGAGGTTCACAGCTCAGCGGTAGAGCATATGTCTTGTGCGCAGAATAAGAATAATAAATTTATTTATACCCCGCCCTCCCCAGCCAAGATCAGGCTCAGGGTGGCTAGCACCAGGTATAAAAACAATTGATTAAAATACAACCTAAAAACAAGATTAAAATACAACATCAAAATGCAGCCTCATTTCAGTAGGAACTCAAATAAAAAACTGTTTTGGGGGAGAAAATGTCAAATCTTCATCAAGGCCAACTATCCAGACTGGTCCTACGTGGGCCAGAAAAAAAGCCAGGGAAGTCCCCAAATAGGAGTTCCATCACAGAAGGAGAAAGGAAAAAGGAAAGAAGGGGAGGGGGGATCAAGTTGATTCCAAGCCAAAGGCCGGGCGGAACAAGTTCCAAGGTTCCATCCTGCCGAACGACTGCTCTCTTACCATCACAATGTGGCTTACTGACTGTAGACTGACGTGGCTCTCTTGCACCTGCAGTGCGGTACTTGAGCAGGACTCTGTGGGTTCATGGCCTGATGCAGGTACGGGGAGGAAGACGTCAATGTTGTGGTGAAGCCAGGGGGACAACATGGAGAAGGCAAAAGGGGGAACAGGGAGGAGAGGGAAAGCAGGAAAGCTAGAAAGCAAGGAGAAGGGTGCATGGTGGTTGGGCAGAGGTGTCCAACAAGCATGGGACACGGGTGGCGCTGTGGTCTATACCACTGAGCTTCTTGGACTTGCCAATCAGAAGGTCGGCGGTTCAAATCCCCGCGACGGGCTGAGCTCCCGTTGCTCTGTCCCAGCTCCTGCCAACCTAGCAGTTCGAAAGCACACCAGTGCAAGTAGATAAATAGGTACTGCTGTGGCGGGAAGGTAAACAGCATTTCTGTGTGCTCTGGTTTCCATCACAGTGACCCATTGCACCAGAAGCAGTCTAGTCCTGCTGGTCACATGACCCAGAAAGCTGTCTGCAGACAAACGCCGGCTCCCTTGGCCTGAAAGCGAGATGAACGCCACAACCCCATAGTCGCCTTTGACTGGACTTAACCGTCCAGGGGTCCTTTACCTTTACCAACAAGCACAGGATGCAGATCTGCTACCCTTTCTTTCTTTTTTTCTTTCTTTTCTTTTTAAATTTTTTATTGTTAAAATAATTCAACATTAATACACATACAAACATACAAACATACATTTCATACAACATACCTACATACCTACAACATACCTACAACATACCTACACTCAATCCCACAGATAATTCCCATCACCATCCACCACCCCTCACCCTTTGTGTTAGACTTCCAATCTACTCAATTGCAATTTCTTTCTACTTCTATTACTTTCTTTCACACACCTTTAACCTAATTTCATATTTCTTTTTCTATTAGACATTGTTATCCATCTTATTTAGTATTCCAATATTTGAAACGAGACTTGTTTATTCTAATAGGAGTTCTGATTTTTCGATATAGTTTTGCAAGTATCTTTTAAACACCTTCCAGTCCCTGTCTGCCTTCTCTTTTGAGATCCTTCCAATTTCTCCCATTGTTTTGGATATATTGTAGTACTCCAATAATTTGGCAAGCCACTCTGCTACCCTTTCTGACTGTGTAGAGTCTGCCCTGTGATAAGCTGTGCATGAGCAGGCCATGGAGCAAGTGATTGAGCAGGCAGGCAGGAGACTCAGACAACCTTCCAGCATGCCCCCTTGCTGTGTCTGACATCGTCACCGGTGGTGTGGAGAGGAATGAAGGGGAGACTGTCTTCCTTCCCTTTGTCCACCTCTTCCCTACCAAAAGGTAGGGGTGGGTGTGTAGAAAGGGGAGGAAGATTTTCTCCTCCTCATTCCCCTCCCTCCTCCAGTGGTGGCAGCAAGATGGTAGCATCAGGATGGGGGCTGTGTGTTGTTTTTGCAGATAGGGAGTGGGTGGCACTGTGGTCTAAACCACCGAGCGTCTTGGGCTTGCTGATCGGAAGGTCGGTGGTTCGAATCCCCGCGACGGAGTGAGCTCCTGTTGCTCTGTCCCAGCTCCTGCCAACCTAGCAGTTCAAAAGCACACAGTGCAAGTAGATAAGTAGGTACCAATGCGGCGGGAAGGTAAATGGCGTTTCCATGCTCTCTGGTTTCCATTACAGTGTACGATTGTGCCAGAAGCAGTTTAGTCCTGCTGGCCACATGACCCAGAAAGCTGTCTGCGGACAAACACCGGCTCCCTTGGCCTGAAGCGAGATGAGCGCCACAGCCCCATAGTGTCCTTTGATTGGACTTAACCGTCCAGGGATTCTTTACCTTTACCTATGGCAGATATTCATATTGCACAGTTTGAAAGGACTGGATTCATAAAAACTGACCCTTTTTTTTTTTGAAAATGAAACTTTGTCAAGGTCCGTAAGCGTAATTAAAGCTTTACTTGCAGAACTCGCTTCAAAATAAAACAAAAACATAAAACGATACATCCAAACAGCTCCAAGGCTCAGCATCTTGCAAGATATGAAATAATTCCTGCCTGAGGCTGTTTACACAGAGAGTTTCATTTACACATCCTTAATTCCACCGGGTCTGAGAAAAAGACCTCCTGCCACCACCCTCCCATGACTGAATTTGCAATTCAATACCTCTTGCGTGATCTAAGGTTAAACACTCGTGTGTTAGCTAGCAGAAAACCATAGTGCATTATCAACCCAGTTAAAGCTCAAAGAGCCCTTTTTGCTCTTAATTTATCTTTAATGGAATCTTCCAGTTAAACCCTTTCACCAATGCACATAGCCATTACTATTTCAGTGTGAATTTAACCAATTATACTCAACAGCTTTTTGAATTATGGTGCTGGAGGAGACTCTTGAGAGTCCCATGGGCTGCAAGAAGATCAAACGCATCCATTCTTAAGGAAATCAGCCCTGAGGGCTCACTGGAAGGACAGATCCTGAAGCTGAGGCTCCAAGACTTTGGCCACCTCATGAGAAGAGAAGACTCCCTGGAAAAGACCCTGGTGTTGGGAAAGATGGAGGGCACAAGGAGAAGGGGACGACAGAGGACGAGATGGTGGGACAGTGTTCTCGAAGCTACCAGCATGAGTTTGACCAAACTGCGGGAGGCAGTGGAAGACAGGAGTGCCTGACGTGCTCTGGTCCAGGGGGTCACGAAGAGTCGGACACGACTAAACGACTAAACAACAACAACTCAGCAGCTGTGCCACTACCGCTACACCAAAACGGTTCCCTTGAGGACAGTTTGTGTATGTCTTGGCATAGCTATGCCAATGCAAGAGGGTGGCTTGCCTCAGTCCACCAAAGGAAACCCTCATTTGGTCCACAGATATGTCCCCTCCAGAAATATCATCACGAAACAAAGGTCTTGTGAAAGGAGATTCAAAGCTGGCCCTTTCTCCTGGATACACCTGCAGGTCTTGGCTGAAACAGCTCCGAGGCCTGGCAAAGCTTCCTTTGGAATGTTTTGGCCGAGCCCGGAACCCAGCGTGGTTTTTGTGGCAAGAGAACTTCGCATAATTTCCACAGAGTGGAGGAAGCAAAAGATATATCGCCACCCACGTTGCATCCAGGGCATTTCTTTTCTTTTTTTAAAAGATATTTATTGAAATTTTGAATAATAAAACAAGCTTTACAATCAACCAGAAAAAGAAAAACATTATCACAATCAAACAAAAACAAAAAAATACAACAAAAAACATAAAAAGGGTAAATAGAAGAAAAACATAAAAAAAACATAAAAATCCAATTTTTTACTTATTATTTTTATAACCTTCTTTCCTGACTTCCTCACACCTCCCTTTTCTGTGTTCCCTTTTACACACTCATATTCAGCAGTGCCTTACCTTCTTTCAAATCTTATTCTATATTTATACTTTTCAACCTATTATGTCTCCAATTTTTCCTTTCCTTTTAAGTCCATTTTTACCTGTTCTTTATAACTTAATCCCTTTGTATCATTTGGTTTAAATTTGACATAATATTATTCAATTTTTTTCACCCTTATTCTTTTAAAACATTTTTTACATATTCCTTTCAACTATGTCACTGATGCCATATTATCTTTACAGCCTGTGCATCATTTTAGCATTCATACATTTTGCAATGTTTTTGCAGGTAGTCTTTGAACTTCTTCCAATCCTCTTCTACTAACTCTTCTCCCAGGTCTCGAATTCTGCCAGTCATTTCTGCCAATTCCATGTAGTCTATCACTTGCATCTGCCATTCTTCCAGGGTGGGCAAATCTTGTGTCTTCCAGTACTTTGCGATAAGTATTCTTGCTGCTGTTGTTGCATACATAAAAAAAGTTCTGTCCTTCTTTAACACCAATTGGCCGACAATGCCCAGAAGGAAGGCCTCTGGTTTCTTAAGGAAGGTATATTTAAATACCTTTTTCAGTTCATTATAGATCATTTCCCAGAAAGCCTTTACCTCTGGGCACGTCCACCAAAAGTGAAAGAATGTTCCCTCAGTTTCTCTACATTTCCAACATTTATTATCAGGCAAATGATATACTTTTGCAAGCTTGACTGGTGTCATGTACCACCGATATATCATTTTCATAATGTTTTCTTTTAAGGCATTACATGCCGTTAATTTCACACCAGTGGTCCATAACTGTTCCCAGTCAGCAAACATAATGTTATAACCAATGTCTTGCGCCCACTTAATCATAGCTGATTTGACCGTTTCATCCTGAGTGTTCCATTTTAACAGCAAGTTATACATTCTTGAAAGTACCTTAGTTTTAGGTTCTAACAATTCTGTTTCTAATTTCGATTTTTCCACCTGGAAGCCTATTTTTTTATCCATATTAAAAACCTCTCTAATTTGATAATAATGTAGCCAATCTCGCACTTTATCTTTTAGTTTCTCAAAACTCTGCAATCTCAATGTGTCTCCACTTTGTTCTAATATCTCCCAATATTTCGGCCACTTGCCCTCCATATTGAGTCTTTTCAGAGCCTTAGCTTCCATGGGTGATAGCCACCTTGGGGTCTTGTATTCTAATAAATCTTTATATCTTGTCCAGACATTAAACACTGCTTTCCTGACAATATGGTTCTTGAATGCTCTATGAACTTTGACCTTGTCGTACCACAGATATGCATGCCACCCAAACGCATTGTTAAAGGTTAAGGTAAAGGTACCCCTGCCCGTACGGGCCAGTCTTGACAGACTCTAGGGTTGTGCGCCCATCTCACTCTATAGGCCGGGGGCCAGCGCTGTCCGAAGACACTTCCGGGTCACGTGGCCAGCGTGACAAGCTGCATCTGGCGAGCCAGCGCAGCACACGGAAACGCCGTTTACCTTCCCGCTAGTAAGCGGTCCCTATTTATCTATTTGCACCCGGGGGTGCTTTCGAACTGCTAGGTTGGCAGGCGCTGGGACCGAGCAGCGGGAGCGCACCCCGCCGCGGGGATTCGAACCGCCGACCTTTCGATCGGCAAGCCCTAGGCGCTGAGGCTTTTACCCACAGCGCCACCCGCGTCCCTTTGTTAAACCCTTCCAAATCCAAAATGTCAGTGTTCTCAAGAAGTAGCCAGTCTTTCAACCAGCAGAATGCTGCTGATTCATAATACAACTTCATGTCTGGCAGGGCAAACCCCCCTCTTTCTTTAGCATCAGTCAATATTTTAAATTTTATTCTGGGCTTTTTGCCCTGCCAGACAAACTTAGAAATGTCTCTCTGCCATAATTTCCACCGAGTGGAGGAAGCAAAAGATATATCGCCACCCACGTTGCATCCAGGGCATTTCAAGGTGACAGAAAGCCCACTCTCTGGAGCAGAGGAGAGGCGTGAATGCCACCAGCCCAAGCAGAAATCCTGATCTCCCAAAAACCTTCACCGTGTCGGGTAAGCAAGAAAGAATGAAACAGAAGGAAAACGAAAAATCCTGCAAAGAATCTGATCCTGGTAGCCCCTTGAACGTTTCAAGGCAGAGGCACTTGGTGAAGCTGAAAACCTTTCAGATCCAAATCTCAGGTTAAAATGGGCAGCTGTTTAGGAGACATTATGGTGCTGGAGGAGACCCTTGAGAGTCCCATGGATTGCAAGAAGATCCAACCTCTCCATTCTGAAGGAAATCAGCCCTGAGTGCTCACTGGAAGGACAGATCGTGAAGCTGAGGCTCCAATACTTTGGCCACCTCATGAGAAGAGAAGACTCCCTGGAAAAGACCCTGATGTTGGGAAAGATGGAGGGCACAAGGAGAAGGGGACGACAGAGGACGAGATGGTTGGACAGTGTTCTCGAAGCTACCAGCAGGAGTTTGACCAAGCTGCGGGAGGCAGTGGAAGACAGGAGTGCCTGGCGTGCTCTGGTCCAGGGGGTCACGAAGAGGCGGACACGACTAAACAACTAAACAACAACAACACAGGAGAGAACGCAGACCTTTAAGCACCCTGGTCCCAGACCCTGATTGATTGATTGATTGATTGACTGAGACATTTTATATAACACATAATTTTAGTCATCTCTAAGCAAAGGTTCAGTAAACTCCACAAATGCAGCACAATTTAGTGATATTATTTTATATGATTTTTCAATATGCCTTTTAAATATAATCCTTTTTCTCCCCTCTGTTTTCTGTATGCCTCCCATCCTCTACTAAAATGTTTTTGTTGCTGTTTATTTCATAGAAAATGTTCAGTGTATTATATATGTTTGTGTATTGTTATTATTTTTAAAAGTCATATTTTATCAGATAGCATTTGGAGGAGAGACCTGATTGCTGCTGCTATTAATAACTGTTTAGTGATTTTATATATATATATAGGGACGCGGGTGGCGCTGTGGGTAAAAGCCTCAGCGTCTAGGGCTTGCCGATCGAAAGGTCAGCGGTTCGAATCCCCGCGGCGGGGTGCGCTCCCGTTGCTCGGTCCCAGCACCTGCCAACCTAGCAGTTCGAAAGCACCTCCGGGTGCAAGTAGATAAATAGGGACCGCTTACTAGCGGGAAGGTAAACGGCGTTTCCGTGTGCGGCTCTGGTTTGCCAGATGCAGCTTGTCACACTGGCCACGTGACCCGGAAGTGTCTCCGGACAGCGCTGGCCCCCGGCCTCTTAAGTGAGATGGGCGCACAACCCCAGAGTCTGTCAAGACTGGCCTGTACGGGCAGGGGTACATATATATATATATATATATATATATATATATATATATATATATAATAATATCTTTATTGTCATTGCCCCCTCTCAGGGACAACGAAATTACTTGGCTGCTCCATCCACCCAGGTAGGGGGCACTCCACACAAAATCAAAACAACTATAAAAACACTAATTAAAACAATACAGTATAGTACAGCAAGGAAGATTAGATGACTTTCAAAGTCCAGGCTTCCCATTCAGGGCCAAGATCGCTCTGGAGAAGAAGCTGTTCTTAAGACGGCTTGTTCTTGTCTTCATCGTCCTGTATCTCCGTCCCGACGGCAGGAGCTCGAAGAGACAGTGACCAGGATGCGATGGATCTTTTACTATGTCCAGTGCCTTCCTATGGCACCTTGTGGCATAAATCTGCTCTAAGGTGGAGAGTGGGCAGCCAACAATGCTCTCTGCTGCCTTAACAACTCTGCACAACCCCATCCTGTCCTGGGTAGTACAGCTTCCGTACCACACACACACACATATATATATGGGGTTGTGTTTTCATGAATGAATGAATGAATGAATGAATGAATGAATGTTTTAAAATGCAGCCTTCCTTCTACTGTCATTGGTGGCAACTGGGGGAGGGGCAGAAGAAGTTGGGAAAGACTGGATCCCTTTGAATCTACCCAGTTTGAGACTCGGTTTGTCGTTTAACTCTCATTTGCTTTGTATTTACTTACTTAAGCCCAGACTGTTGTTGTTGTAATAATTATTTTTTCACAATATTGAATTTATTTTGTGCTTGTTAAACTGTTGATTTTTTCACCATTTATGAATTTACTGACGTGCTCTGTATTTCGTACATCTGCATATTAGTATTTTGATGTTTTGAACGTTCACTGAAAGCCGTTTCTGGCACAGCGTACTGTGGGAAAGTAGTGTGTGAGTAAGCTCAATCCATCAATCAGAGGCCTAGCTCTAAATGCTGACAGTGCTCTAAATGCTGACTTATTTTTGATTCGCATGCCAGCCCCTAAGCTAGGAAGACCTAAAAGACTCTTGCCGTCTTTCATCCCTGCGCTGATGCCCCAGGGAAGGTCTCAGTACCCCAAGATGTGGGGTGGCAATGGAAGCATGCACCAGCGCATTTACAACATTACCCCAGTCATCAGGAGTATGTGAAATACAGTGGTACCTCGCAAGACGAATGCCTCGCAAGATGAAAAACTCGCAAGACGAAAGGGTTTTTGGTTTTTTGAGTTGCTTCGCAAGACGAATTCCCCTATGGGCTTGCTTCGCAAGACGGAAACGTCTTGCAAATTTGTTTCCTTTTTCTTAAAACCGTTAATACCCAGGGTGCATTGCTTGAAGAGGTGCAGTTGCACGTGGTGTGGTAGCCTTTTTTGAGGTTTTTGAAGACTTTGGTGATTTTTGAAGCTTTTCCAAAACTTCTTTTGAAACCGTGCTTCGCAAGACGAAAAATTCGCAAGGCGAAAAAACTCGCAGAACGAATTAATTTCGTCTTGCGAGGCACCACTGTAATGGAAAAATCTCAGTGCCGGATTTACGTATAAACTAAACAAGCTATAGCTTAGGGCCCCACTCTCTTTAGGCCCCCCAAAAAAACTAAAGGGGAAAAAACTGGATCTACATTTCCAAAATATAAGATAAAAAACAAACAAAATGAAACCTACATACAGCAACAGTGTTTTATGTTGTGTAGGCTCCTATAATGTAAGTCATGGGCCCCGCCTGCTCACCTGCTCCCTCAAATATCACTGGTTTGCTCATATACAGTGGTACCTCGGGTTACAGATGCTTCAGGTTACAGACGCTTCAGGTTACAGACTCTGCTAACCCAGAAATCAGGTTACAGACGCTTCAGGTTACAGATTCTGCTAACCCAGAAATAGTACCTCTGGTTAAGAACTTTGCTTCAGGATGAGAACAGAAATCATGCGGTGGCAGTGGGAGGCCCCATTAGCTAAAGTGGTACCTCAGTTTAACAACAGTTTCAGGTTAAGAACGGACCTCCGGAACGAATTAGGTTCTTAACCCGAGGTACCACTGTATAGGGTGCCTACATTCTGCATGGACTGGTCGCATGGCAACATGTGCAAATGGCTTGAGATACCTATTAGGTCCATAGATTACCATAAAGCATATATTCAACACAAAAAACAGCAACAATTTGTTGTTGACAAAGGACAGCTGGACATATAAAGGCTGTCAACTTTTCCCCCTTTTTTAAAGGGAAATTCCCTTATTCCGAATAGGATTCCTCACAAGAAAAGGGAAAAGTTGACAGCTATGTTTAATAAAGGGCCCCATTGCCTTCAGGAGCTTAGGGCCTCATCAAACCTCAATCCGGCCCTGAAACATCTCATCCATTGTTTCCTAGCTGCTTCACTCATGTGCACACCCAACTCATAGCCTCTATTTTTCTCACCCTGTGTAAAGTTGTTGTTGGGTGGGCATCCCCAGGGAAGGTGTTGCTGGAAAGGAAGAAGACCTTCCATGACGTCACAGAATGCTGAGCCATTTTATCTCATGGGGAGACTGGGCTGAGCTCGGCCGCTGCTCAGATATTGACGTGAAGGGGTTTGTTGTGTGAGGTCCCCAAACTTATCTGCCTTGTGAGTCTGGGTGTGGTGGAGGAATCGGAGAACACACGCAAAGGCGACGTCAGGAGGTGCGTAACTGCCGAGGAGCCAAAGTCAACACACGCTCCCTTCCATCCTGATTAGTGCTTAGCGCCAAAGAGCCTACGTAAGCTTGCCAGAATCAGAACGCAGATCCTTCTGAGGCTGGCACTCTTTGGATTTATCGGATAAACAGCCATAGCTTAAGCCGGTCATCATGTCTCAATTGGTCGTTAATTCTTTCTCGAGAATTCGGGAGCCAAAAAGGACTCATGTGTAATTTATTCACCTGTCACCTTCCCCCCCTTTTTTTTCTAAAGGAAAGGAAATATCCAAGCGCCCATTTAATTATTTCTGCAAATGTAAAAAGTTGTGAATCAAATGCACCAGTATTGGAAATCTTAGCAAAGGTGGGATATAAATTAATGGGACTGGGCTTCCAATTTGCACATGCATGAAAATTGCGCACATCGGGTCATTTTATGCGCTCACATTTATTCCGATAGAGTAGCTGAAATACAGCATTGTGTTTCAGCATTTTAATGCATATTTTCCCCCATGGTGTTAATGTTATTACCTTTCCCAAGTCTTTGATGGGGTGGACTAAAATTTGGACGATGAAAGAGGAGAGTTTCAGCCCACGAAAGAGGGGGCACAGGAGCCTTTTAAAACCATTCCTTTCAATAACAAAAAATGAACATTAATTATAGTTTCTGGTCTTGCTGTGCAGCTTTATATATGTCTACTCATAAGCAAGTCCTGCTGCATTCAGCTGAAGTTGCTCTCTAACAGAGGCACTGGCACCTCACAAAATAATATGTGAACTGAAATGCAGCCCTTTTTCAAAATTCACACTTCTCTGAATTTGCAATGCTGCTCTCCATCCAGGTAACGTGTAAAAAAAGGTGCTATGTGTGCATACAAATGCATATCTGTAAGTGAAAATAACATGCAAGGATGTATTGTATTGTTGTTGTTTAGTCGTGTCCGACTCTTTGTGACCCCATGGACCAGAGCACGCCAGGCACTCCTGTCTTCCACTGCCTCCCGCAGTTTGGTCAAACTCATGCTGGTAGCTTCAAGAAAACCGTCCAACCATCTCGTCCTCTGTCATCCCCTTCTCCTTGTGCCCTCCATCTTTCACAACATCAGGGTCTTTTCCAGGGAGTCTTCTCTTCTCATGAGGTGGCCAAAGTCTTGGAGCCTCAGCTTCACGATCTGTCCTTCCAGTGAGCACTCAGGGCTGATTTCCTTCAGAATGGAGAGGTTTGATCTTCTTGCAGTCCATGGGACTCTCAAGGGTCTCCTCCAGCACCATAATTCAAAAGCATCCATTCTTTGGCGATCAGCCTTCTTTATGGTCCAGCTTTCACTTCCATACATCACTACTGGGAAAACCATAGCTTGAACTATACAGACCTTTGTTGGCAAGGTGCTGTCTCTGCTTTTTAAGATGCTGTCTAGGTTTGTCATTGCCCTTCTCCCAAGAAGCAGGCGTCTTTTAATTTCGTGACTGCTGTCACCATCTGCAGTGATCATGGAGCCCAAGAAAGTAAAATCTCTCACTGCCTCCATTTCTTCCCCTTCCATTTGCCAGGAGGTGATGGGACCAGTGGCCATGATCTTCATTTTTTTGATGTTGAGCTTCAGACCAACATTGTATTGTATTAGGGGATATATATTTTTTGCCAAAATGTGTACATTATGCAAACCAACGGGTCCATTTGAAGAAATTTGCACCCAAATGCTGGTGAATTTTCACGAAGACTTTTGAGAAACGTCCGTGATGTGGAGAAGTGAATAGTTGAAAAATGAGAAACCGAGAGAAACAGAAAATTGAAAGAGCAGTTGCTCCTGAGCAGGAAATAGGACGAGAGGACTTCCTGTGTTTAACCCCACTTGCTCAGACGACAAGATCTTCCTCAGCATTTTGGCTCAGACTTTTGATTTCTTCAGCCCTAGCAGCATGAAAGCTTTCTGCAAGCTGGATGGAAAACAGAGAAGTTGTAGGCAGCAGAGTGCCAGTTGAGTCTCCCATTGAAATTGACTGCAAACGAAAGCCAATGCGAATCACATAGGACTAAGCGAGCTCCAAATTGGGAACAAGACAAATGCACTTCCAGCGAATCAGCAAACAAACCAAATAATTTTTTAATGGCAAAAGCGTGTGGATTAATGAAGGGCTTTTTATTCTTGCACACTCCTGTTGTGTGACCCTTGGGCAAGGTGCTGACTTTTATTTTTAATGATGGATCGTTATGATATCTATGCTATGCATATGTAAGCTATAGAATATTGCTAGTAAAAGGTAAAGGGACCACTGACCGTTAGGTCCAGTCGTGGCCAACTCTGGGGTTGCGGCGCTCATCTCGCTTTATTGGCCGAGGGAGCCGGTATACAGCTTCCGGGTCATGTGGCCAGCATGACTAAGCCGCTTCTGGCGAACCAGAGCAGCGCACGGAAACGCCGCTTACCTTCCCGCTGGAGCGGTACCTATATTTATCTACTTGCATTTTGACGTGCTTTCGAACTTCTAGGTTGGCAGGAGCAGAGACCGAGCAACGGGAGCTCACCCCGTTGCAGGGATTCTAACCACGACCTTCTGATCGGCAAGGCCTAGGCTCTGTGGTTTAACCCACAGCGCCACCCACGTCCCATATTGCTAGTAGCAGTGTTCTTAATTTTCAGCAACAGAATGATAATAATACTTATTGCTTCCTCACTTGCCACATGAAAGTATTTGGGCTCATGTTCAGATCTTTGTGAACATAAGTGTGCACAGAACAAGTTGTTAAACTATCTACGTAACATGCCTATATGGACTCTCCTTAAGGGCAGAGGGATGTTAACTCTTGCCATCCCAGACTCCTTCTGCAAGATCTTGTAGCTGAACCAGCTTTCTTTTAGTTCAGCCACAGGAAAAGGGATTTGTACAGTACGTAGCTACATTAAGATGCTGCTCTCTTGTGATTCTCTGCTGCAGACTAGCTTAGGCAGGTGCCTTAGATCTGAGTCGAATGCACTATGAAAACTTTCTCGGGTTACTGTAAACAAAAACAAAAAAAAGAACAAAACCCCCCAGACATTTTGCCAAATTTTAAAAATCTGCCCTGACAGAAATTTGAATCCTGAAAAAGAGGACATGTCCTAGAAAAAAAGGACATATGGCAACCCTAATTAGAACAAGTTAAGTAACTACTTTCCTCATCCATTGGTCTTACAGTAGGAGTGGCGAACCTCTAGTAATCCGGATTCAGCATGTGATGGAAGCTGAATCAGGCTTGTTCTAGGCTCACCACCAATTTAGGAGCACCCCTCTCCTGGGGCCCCTTTTCCTGCACTTCTGGGATGGCAGAGCCATCAAGAGTGGTTCCTCTGCCGATTTAATCAGGGAAGGATCTGGTCCTCCAGATATTTGGGCCCTAAGTCATTTAGGGCATTAAACATCACGGTGAGCCTTTGGAACTGGGCCTGGAAACAAATTGGAGACCAGGGGAGCCACCCTGGCTCACAGTAAATAATAGATGGGCCAGTCATGGATGGGAGAGAAACCTGGGACCGTCACATGAGAAATACGGAAGAACCGAGGTTCCTGCGATTCCTGCATTGGTGAGGTGGGGTTTGGACTAGATGATCTTTGGGGTGCCTCTACGATTCCGTAAGAGTCATCGGGAGAACGGCAAATGATGGTGTTTATGGGCTTCCGTTGCCAAATCCTCTGTCTCCCTCTTCCCTGGCGTTGAGGCTGAGGGTTAATCCAGCCCGGGGCTTAAACCTTAAGCACCTTATGTTTTGACGCATTCGCTGCACAGATGATGCGTGTCCCCCCCCCCCCGCCGCAAATGACAAAAACCATTCCGGGATGGTGAGCGGACATTGCTGTAGGCCCTGACACATTTGCTTTGGCGTGGCCCGTTTTTCCACCAAGTTGGCCGTGTGACAATCCAGCGTTGTTAATGGGATTTAGGCAGAGCTCTGTGCAGCTTGTGCCACCCATTTGCAAAGGTCCCAGCTTTTGCAAGGCACGCCGCCTTCCTCTCCCTCCTTTTGCTTTTTTTTGGTGGGGGTGGGACAGGTTGGCTGTGCAATTTCTTAGGCGTGCCAACCCAGGGCCGTCTTAAGTATATCCGGCACCGTGGTGCAAAGGTCCCTCCCATTTCCCAGAGTTGCTGACCTTTTCACGGCCCTGAGGGCAGCTTTGCAGGGCTGGATGAGGCGGGCAGCGGCTGGAGGGCGGCTCCTCCGGCGGGGAAGAGGCGGAGGCTCCGGGCGCAACGCTGCTTCAGTGAGGCAGTTGAGGATAATAATAATAATAATAATTTATGATTTGTACCCGGCCCATCTGGCTGGGTTTCCCCAGCCACTCTGGGTGGCTTCCACAAAGACAAAAAATACACTAAGATGTCACACATTAAAAACTTCCCTGAACAGGGCTGCCTTAAGATGTCTTCTGAATGTCAGGTAGTTGTTTATCGCTTTGACATCTGATGGGAGGGCGTTCCACAGGGCGGGTGCCACCACCGAGAAGGCCCTCTGCCTGGCTCCCTGTAGCTTTGCTTCTCCCAGTGAGGGAACCGCTAGAAGGCCCTCGGCGCTGGACCTCAGTGTCCGGACTGAACGATGGGGGTGGAGACGCTCCTTCAGGTATACAGGACTGAGGCCATTTAGGGCTTTAAAGGTCGGCACCAACACTTTGAATTGTGCTCGGAAACATACTGGGAGCCAATGTAGGTCTTTCAAGACCGGTGTTATATGGTCCCGGTGGCCGCTCCCAGTCACCAGTCTGGCTGCCGCATTCTGGATTAGTTGTAGTTTCTGGGTCACCTTCAAAGGTAGCCAGGATGGCGAGCTGATGCTAGGAGGCACCGTGCCCAGCCTCCGCCTCTTCCCTGGTGCCCGTGCCATGGTGGCCACAGCAGGAAAAGGCTCAGGGTGCAGCGCTGCTTCGGCATGGCATGGCGGAGGCAGGCGAGGGGAGTGAGCTGATGCCAGGAGGCACCGCGTCCAGCCTCCGCCTCTTCCCTGGCGCCCTGCGGAACTTGGCACCCTGGCGTCCCGCACCACTTGCCTCTATGGGCAAGAAGCCCCTGTGCCAACCCTTTCACACTGGAGAGACCCCTGATTCTATCACAGCTGGGGGGCGAGAGGCTATTGGACTTTTCCAACTCACTGGTAGCGCCTGTGATTTTATCTGCGAAAGATAAAACCGCATCGTGTATGGTTAGCAGTGGTACACCTTGAGTCAGGGTTGGCATCGGGACCTGGCAACCTCAGGCAGTTCCTAGGGCCCACAGCCCCTGCTCTAAACTGTTCTGAGGTTCCCTTATTCATGCTTTCTGACTTGGCTCTCTGAGCAGTGGCAAATGGCTTGATCTATTATGATTATTATTTATTAAATTTGTCTATCGCCTTTCACCTGAAGATCTCAGGACGGTTCATAGCATAAACATACAAACAACAGCACCGCACAAAATACATAATACAAACAAGAACAGAACAATAACCGCCCTCCCACAAACACATTTTAAAGGCCATAAAAAGGTAAAGGACCCCTGACAGTTAAGTCCAGACGCGAACGACTCTGGGGTTGTGGCACTCATCTCGCTTTACTGGCCGAGGGAGCCAACGTTTGTCCGCAGACAATTTTTCCAGGTCATGTGGCCAGCATGACTAAGCTGCTTTCTGGCGAAACCAGAGCAGCGCACGGAAACGCCGTTTACCTTTGCTTTGAGCCTTAAAACACACAGAGACACAAAAAGAGGGACTCACTTGTCTGGTGTGAAGCCTTCTGTCCCTCCCTGTGTGGTTGGGGGGCAGCGCAGGGGGAGGGGTCACAGGAAAAGGAGACTTGAAGCCAACACTTTGCGCTGCCCCCTGGGCTTCTGGCAAGATCAAAGCGCCAAGCCACTCTCCGTAAAACCAGAGGGGTAGCCTGAGAGAAACAAAGGCAAGGTTTAGAGAGATAAACATCACCCTCTCCGCTGTGACATCTCATCCACATAAGATCTGGAGAAGTTCACCGCACAGTTCATGCCACAGAACTACAAAAGAGGGCGGCTTTGAGGATCACTCAGTCAACCTTGCGCTGCGTCCTGACGCAATACTAGAAAATTTGTCTCTTTGGCTAAATGGCTCTCATTCCCCCAGCTCCCCACGCAAACAATCTTTCTGAAAACAGGAAGACTTTAAAATGTACGAATGAAGAAGCAGGATATGGGCTAAGCAATACTTAGTGAGATAGATGGATAGATAGATGATAGATAGAGATAGATGATACATAGATAGATAGATAGATAGATAGATAGATAGATAGATAGATAGATAGATAGATAGATAGATGATAGATAGATGATAGATAGATAGATATAGATAGATAGAGATAGATAGATAGATAGATAGATAGATAGATAGATAGATAGATGATAGATAGATAGATAGATGATAGATAGATAGATAGATAGATAGATAGATAGATAGATAGATAGATAGATAGATATGGTTGATGCTAAATAGCAAATTTGAAAGTGTCATGGCTTGAAGTTTCTCTCTTTTTAGTTTTTTTATTTATACTTTTTCGAATATTTATCTGTAAATATTCAATAAACCATTTCCATTCTTTTTGAAAAGTTTGCTATCTTGATTTCTTATTCATCTGGTAAATTTCGCCATTTCTGCATATTCCATAAGTTTTTGTATCCATCCTTCCTTTACTGGGACTTCTGTTTTTTCCCCATTTTGGGGCAATTAACATTCTTGCTGCTGTAGTAGCATACATAAATAAATTTCTATGCAATTTAGGTAGTTCTGTCCCTATAATTCCCAAAAGAAAAGTTTCTGTGTTGTTTTTTTAATAAAATTTATTTTGAACGTCCTTTTCAATTCATTATATATCATTTCCCTGTAAGCTTTAACCTCACTACAAGACCACCACATACGACACAAAAGAACCTTCTTTCTCTTTACATTTCCAGTATACAGTACCTGGAATTTTCTCTCTTGTGCACTCAGTCCTGAAGCAAAGGGAGAAAATGTAATCAAGGGCATGCCTCTGAGCATGTGCAGAGTACGGGCTTAATTTAAGGAGGAAATCTGTGGCAAAAGGACACAAGGCAAAGCAGCAACTGGTACCCATTTTATACTATCCATGACTCCTGACAATGAATCCAGAGGACTGTCGTTTGGAGTGGATGCGGAGAATTTGATGTTAACAAAACCACCGCTAACCGCCAGCCCCCGTCAGCAAGTCTAGCTGCCACCTTCTGGGCCAGCTGTGGATTCCAGGCCATATTCAAGAGGCTGCCATACAGTGGTACCTTGGTGCTCAAACTTAATCCGTTCCGGAAGTCCGTTCCAAAACCAAAGCGTTCCAAAACCAAGGCGCGCTTTCCCATGGAAAGTAATGCAAAATGGATTAATCCGTTCCAGTCATTTAAAAACAACCCCTAAAACAGCAATTTAACATGAATTTTACTATCTAACGAGACCATTGATCCATAAAATGAAAGCAATAGTCAATATACAGTGGTACCTCGAGTTACACATGCTTCAGGTTACAGACGCTTCAGGTTACAGACTCCGCTAACCCAGAAATAGTAGCTCAGGTTAAGAACTTTGCTTCAGGATGAGAACAGAAATCGCACGGCACAGCAGCAGCGGGAGGCCCCATTAGCTAAAGTGGTGCTTCAGGTTAAGAACAGTTTCAGGTTAAGAATGGACCTCTGGAACAAATTAAATACCTAACCAGAGGTACTACTGTACTGTACTATAAAATAAATAAGACAGTATTGTAGATGATAAAAATTAAAATTTAATTTTTTTTCCTTCCCTGCACTGATGATAGTCATGGTTTGGATGGGAGGCTTTTATCCATTTCCGCAGTCACACAATCAATCAATCAATCAATCAATCAGTAGCTGAACTGGTTTCCACACAGTCACAAAAACAAATGGACCAAAAAAGCCTCAAAAACAAAAATGCAAAATAAGTAGCAAAAGCAAAAGCACCAAACTTAATCCGTTCTGGAAGTCCGTTTGACTTCCGAAATGTTCGAAAACCAAGGCACAGCTTCTGATTGGTGCAGGCGCCCCAGAAACAATAGCCGACAGCTGCATCGGACGTTCGGCTTCCAAAAACCATCCGAAAACTGGAAAACACTTACTTCCGGGTTTTTGATGTTTCATAACCAAAGCGTTTGAAAACCAATGCACACTGACAACTGGGAAACACTGGCCTGCGAGCGCTCCAACTGGAGAACAGCCTTTACCAAAGGTGCCATGGGCTTTGAAGACACTCGAACTCAGGACGAAAGGGAGAAACATGCTAAGAGGAAGGCACGCTTGGCAAATCCACACTGTGATCAACTCCAGCCCAGAAACCAACATCCCCACTGTGGAAGGACGTGTGGATCCAGAACTGGCCTCCACAGTCACTTACAGACTCCTTGTTAAAACCGTGTTTATGGAAGACAATCTTACTCGGCTACAAGGGATCGCCAAAGAGAGAAGCATATATATATGTTGGTTGTGGGGAGAGCTTAAGCCCCACAATGTCCCTTCTAGATTTCATCCAAGACTTGGAAGGAACTGGAGTTATTTCCATGTGTCCGCCAAGGAGCAGCAGCCAGCTTTCGTTCACATTTTTTATTTAATCCCGCTGGCTTTGAATTCCTCGGCCGGTCTATATGAAGATTAGGAGCTCGCTGGGAGCGATGGAGAATTAAATGCGTTTAGGGGGAATTTAATCCTTTGTAAAAGGGTTTTGTTCACAGCATTCTTTCCTGTCTACAGCAACACGTCTTCCTTCCTTGAACTTAGATGGCCCAGACGCATCGGAGCAAAGCATTTCAGTGGATCTTTCTTTACTTTTGTCTTTTTAAAAAAAGAAAAAGAGAGAAAATATATGATTACCCTTAAAAGGGAAAGGGGGGCGGGAGAAGCCCTCCTGTTCAATAGCATGGGAAAAGGTCAACTGTAGAGAACATTCTTAGGATGTAAAAGGATTTGAGGCTGCAAGTTTGGGAAACACCTGGGAAAGAAACAGCATTTTGAACATTATATACATGAAACGCCAGATGGTGCTGGAGAGTAAAAAAAAATATATATGCGATTTTCCATAGTGTTTTTCCCCCTCTTGTTATAACAATTTAATTTCTGGCTTATTTATAGTGGGGGGTTTTCCCCCCGTGTGTAGATCTGCCCCTGCTGTTCAAAGTAGATCAAGAGTGGGGAATCCATTTCAGTCAAAGGGCCACATTCCCTCAAAAGAGAATGTTCTAGGGGCCACATGGCAGTGGTTAAAGTAGGAAGATCAATGGCTGTGATTCTTTGCAGAGGCATTCAAAAACCAGCAGTTTCTGAACAGCCAGGAAAACAGGGATCAGTGGCGTGATGTGAGGGGGGCAAGGGGGGCCGTGGCCCTGGGCGCAGAATTCTGAGTGAGTGTGGGATGTAATCCACTGGGAGCAGTCAAGTACAACATTCCTTGTAATGCTAGAGAAGACATGCGAGGGAATGTTTGGTCCAGCCAGTCAAAACTTCCTGTTTCTTCCTGGCTGGAGCAGCCTTCCTTTTGCATGTGATAGAAGGTGGGTGTGACCTCACCTGTCCAGGTAACAAAAGGACGAGTCACACAGCACACCTCTCTCTTTTTGACTTCCTACTTTGTTTGACCAGCTTCCAGCTAGGACTGCTCTGCTACCTGTAGCTTCCAGCTAGCATAAGCACTGGGATTACTCCCCCATATGGGGAAGATCCACATGTACACATTTGTAACTAAGTCTGCCTTCAGGGATTCAACTGTGAACGATGTAAGTAAACTTCTTTTATTGACTATGAATAAGATTGTGGTGTCTTTATTCTTTTAAGAGGGATTTAAAGGAACTTAGGCTCCAATACTTTGGCCACCTCATGAGAAGAGAAGACTCCCTGGAAAAGACCCTGATGTGGGGAAAGATGGAGGGCACAAGGAGAAGGGGACGACAGAGGACGAGATGGTGGGACAGTGTTCTCGAAGCTACCAGCATGAATTTGGCCAAACTGCGGGAGGCAGTGGAAGACAGGAGGGCCTGGCGTGCTCTGGTCCAGGGGGTCACGAAGAGTCGGACACGACTAAACGACTAAACAACAACACATCTAGGCTCAAATGCATTTCAGTTTTCCGGACACTGCTACTTTTACTTCCAAATAAAGCATGAAAAATTTCTCCTTCCTTCCTTTTCTAAAAAATGAATCAGGCTCTAAGGTACACTTACATTCCCACAAAACAAGGCTAAAATAACATAGCTGAGCTTTGGGGGGCAATTTACAGATAATCAGCAAACACGAAAACATAAATTGTTTCTGGGCTGAGCTCCTTCTGTGTGGTGGAAGAGGCATCTGAGAGGCGTGTGGGTCTGATAGGGAACAACCCAGCAAATTCCACCCTCCATCCCAGCATAAGCAGGCAGACCGACTCTCCAACCCCAATCGGTCTCGCTTTGACCCTTAGGTTTTCCACCAGAAGAAGAGCGAACGAATAGAAGCCTCCGGGCCGCTGGCCTGTGAAAGGTGAGCTGATGATTAATTGCCCTTTTATAATTTTAGGAATTTCCCCCTCTGTTTTGGATCCCTCCAGTTGCACGGGGGAGGTTTCTTTGAGTTTGGCTGGTATATTTGGAAACGGCTAATAAACACCCGCTTCCTGTTTTCCTTGCCACCGTGGACATGTCATTAAAAAAGAGCTGGCTTACTCTTCTCAGCTGTTTGCACGGTTTGCAGACGGAACTAAACTGGGTTTATAGCCAGCACGCCTTGCACCCTGCCAATGGGGTTTTCTCACAGCTATGCTGAAATGAGGCAGCCCTGTGGGACGCCAGGCCTGCTTTGAGACTGCGTTCTGCTGAGGGCAAAATTGAACTTGTGCACTGTTTGTTCTGAGCGCTTGAAAATTTCCCTTCCTACGAAGGAGAGGTTTTGGACAAAAAAGTGCATTTCCTTTCACAGAGTTCCCTTCTGCTTCTACCCGGAACTCCTCCTCGGGACACCTACACAATCCAAACTCTCCCCCCCAAAACCACAGTTCTCCTGGCAGCCCCTCCAAGTGCCCCTATTTTACAGGGACAGTTGTCGATTTACAGAAGCTGCCCCGGTTTCCGATTTGATCCCGGAATGCCCCACTTTTCCTTAGGACAGGGGTCAGGAATTTTTTTCAGCAGGGGGCCGGTCCACTGACCCTCAGATCTTGGGGACGGACGGACTATATTTTGAAAAGAAAAAAAAGAACAAATTCCTATGCCCCACAAGTAACCCAGAGATGCATTTTCAATAAAAGGACACATTCTACTCATGTAAAAACACAGCGATTCCCAGACTGTCCATGGGCCAGATTTAGAAGGCAATTGGGCCAGATCCGGGCCCCGGGCTTTAGTTTGCCTACCCATGCTTTAAAGGTAAAGGGACCCCTGACCGTTAGGTCCAGTTGCGGACGAATCTGGTATTTCGGAGCTCATCTCGCTTTGATGACCGAGGGAGCCGGCGTACAGCTTCCGGGTCATGTGGCCAGCATGACTAAGCCGCTTCTGGCAAACCAGAGCAGCGCACAGAAACGCTGTTTACCTTCCCGCCGGAGCGGTACCTGTTTATCTACTTGCACTTTGATGTGCTTTCAAACTGCTAGGTTGGCAGGAGCAGGGACCGAGCAACGGGAGCTCACCCCGTCATGGGGATTCAAGCCGCCAACCTTCTGACCACCCACACCCCCGTTTTTCTGAACATTTCTGTTTTATTTCTTTAGTAGTGACATGTTTGCCACCTTCCTTTGGAGGAAGCTGTGGGATATAAACATAATGGATAAATTAATAATAAAACAAAATTTATAAACTTTCAAGATGTGTGCTGAAGACCAAGCCGGCTGAGAAGTTTCATTTCTCTCCTCCCCACCCCACCCTCTCTGTTTGTTTCCAGAACGCCAACTCTGGCTCCGAATTCAGGAAAGTTCTAGCGTGAAGCTGGCACAGGCTGTTCCCACACCTGTCTGCCTTCCCCTGAGGAGGAGGAAAGCTGTCGGAAGGTGGAAAACATCATCCTTGCACAACTGGCTTTCTTAACATTGCCCCCCCCCACGCCCAGTGCCGGATTTACGTATAAGCTAAACAAGCTGTAGCTTAGGGCCCCACTCTCTTGGGCCCCCAAAAAATTAAAGGGGAAAAAATGGATGCACATTTCCAAAATAAAATAAAATAAAACCTACATACAGCAACAGTGTTTTGTGTTGTATGTAATGGGCCCCACCTGCTCGCCTGCTCCCTAAAATATCACTGGTTTGCTCATTTCTAAAGGAACTTTTGTTACTGCCAAATGCCAATGTGTTTGCATTATTAAACTTGTTATGAATAAAAAAATCATTTTCAGTTAGAGCTTAATAATTATTTCACTATTAATATACATCTTCTTAATTCTATTTCACTATTAATATACTTCTTCTTAATCGTATTTCAGTTCAACAATTACTTTGAGAAAATCCTGTGTTTTTTGCTCTATAAGACGCACCAGACCATAAGACGCACCTTGGAGGAGGAAAATAAGAAAAAAAATATTCTGAATCTCAGAAGCCGGAACAGCAAGAGGGATCGCTGTGCAGTGAAAGCAGCAATCCCTCTTGCTGTTCTGGCTTCTGGGATAGCTGCAAAGCCTGCATTCGCTCCATAAGACGCACACACACTTCCCCTTACTTTTTACGAGGGAAAAAGTTCATCTTATAGAGTGAAAAATACAGTAAATCTCACATCAACATTCTGGGTAGGCATGTCTGAACAAAAATGTTTTTAGCAGACGCCAAGAAGAGTATAGCGAAGGGGCCTTGCTGTTGTCAATAGGCAGGGAGTTCCAAGAGTAAGTAACCCGAGGTACCACTGTACTTTTTGATCTGTTGATTTGTTACAAATGCGGAATCTGTATTAGGTGGCCCCTGTAATATATTAATAATAATAATAATAATAATAATAATAATAATAATAATAATAATAATAATTGTTTATATGCCGCCCATCTGGCTGGGTTTCCCCAGCCACTCTGGGTGGCTTCCAACAAATTAAAACACAAAACCATGCCAGTTCCACCGATGATCAAAGCGTGGGGTGAGGCGATCTCCTCTTTCCAGAATGAAGTTACCAGAAATTATCTCCCCCTCTTTTTCTCACTTGTCCATTTTTTTAAAAGACAGCACCCTCTTGTTGAAGTATGTAAACCATGAAGGCTTTTTTGTCTCTTTCCTAAGAACTGCTCTTTTTCCAGACGTGTGCTTGAGAAGAATCTCAAGGTCTGGTTTAAAAAAAAAATTAATAATAATCAAAAAGAACCATTCTGCAGCACAGCAAATAAAGTGGATATTCATTCGTGTCTAGCGTGAATTTCCTTACAGCGAAGCAGGACAAGTTATCACCTCCAACTTTGTATCAGGCAGAGAAAGGGCCAGAACAAACTCTTTTTTATAACTTCCACACACACACACACACCCAAAAAAGAGTAGCATTTTAGCATTATTAATACAGCTAAAAGGGATGTAACATTTCCAAGGTCACATCAACGCCTCAAAACATTACAGACGTGTTGCAACATTGGAAAGTTCACTGCCAAAATGACCTTTCTTTGGCATAGCTGCTATTTTTCCAGTAAACATTGCTTCTTAGTATTTAAAATCCACCGTATTAGCAAAACGCCCCAAAGTAAAGGCACGTGCCGCTAATTCTTCCCTTACAATACAAAAAAAAAAACCTTGT